>NC_069137.1:20958825-21196325 GCF_026914265.1 Mya arenaria
GTAGTAGTAGTAGTAGTAGTAGTAGTAGTTGAAACATGATTATTAATTTAAAATATTTGTGTTGGTCCTTGGAGTTTAAGGACGGATTTATCTTTATTTTTCTAATGCCTTTAATTTCCACTACACATGAATTGTATTTATCCTGGATTGTGGATGGGACACACTTTGGCTACTGTTGATGCAAGTTTAAAAGTACTTTGTCTATAAAGTTCCTGAACGTGTTGCGAAACACAATACATACGTGCCATTCTAAGTGAATCGATTCAATTTTATAGTCGATTCAGAAATCCTTTAAACTTCATCTTGTAGGCTCCTTTGTACTCAAATATACCCCTTTCACAAAGTCATAGTCGTGTATATGTATGGCACATATTCCGTCAATAACGCAAGCCTAGAATTAAGCCCCTTTAATGATATTTATTTTACAACGATTGTGAAACAAGTTATTACAAATTATATCATTCACTCAATCATGGCCCGATTTTACGCGACATTTAGGTATTGCGGTGTGAGGAAAACCGGAGGAAACCCACTTGTCTGGCTTGGTGACCACTAACCAAGCTCACATGCACCCGGGCCGGGAATCGAACCCAGGTTGCCTAGGTGAGAAGCGAGAACGCTAACCACTGCGCTAACCGGACAACGGATTGAAGAAATTCTCACGTGTAACAATATGAACAAGGTCTATGTAATCCATTTTTTTATTTTCATAAAAAAGCTATTGAACTCCATTCGACTAGTCCAATCTGGGCCGCGATTGTGACTACAGGTAGTCTTGAATTCGAGGCCTTTCTGCTGCTTCCGGTGAACGCATTGTCAACGGAATACTTCATTCCTTCGTACCGACCATATTCTACCAATACGTATATGTCCCAATTCTTAATCGTTGCCACCGAAACTGACACGACAGTGGATATTGAATTTCCCTCTACATTTACACCATGGGCAAAAGGCCGCATTAAGATTGAATTGCAAAAGTATCAAACATATCTGTTTCAAAACCGAATGGACACGACTGGAACACTTGTCACTAGTGATAAACCAGTTTCTGTCTTCGCCGGTAATTCCTATGGTGCAGTGCCTGTCAACGGCACAGGCTATGGATATATGGTTGAGCAAGTCCTACCAACCAGGTTTTATGACTTCAAGTTCATAGTTCCTGCAAATAGCCCAGGCGACGACTACTACATCCGCATTTTCTCCATTTATGATGACACGAGAGTGAACATGTACAATTCAACTACTCATGACTCCCACTTCCTGAAAAGGCTTGAACAATATGAGCGCCATTTCATGGCGGAACCGACCGTGTTGCTAGCTGATAAGCCCATTTATGTGATGATTTACTCAACTAGCAATTTCATGATGACTGCGCAGGCCATGTCACAGTTTCAGTCTGAGTATGAATTCACCCTTCAAGGCAGATATAATCCTAACATCATTGCTGTAACTATCAAGACAGCAGAAATCAGTGAACTATATCTTGACGGCAACAAAGTTACCATAGACAACCCCAAAGTCACCCAGGTCGCATCCCCTCTGCATGACTACAGTGTCCTATACATATCAATCACTGAAGCAACAATTCACCGAATCCATCACTCTAGGCAGCGACAGTTTGGAGCAGTACTGTACGGTACAAATCAGTATGCGTACGGAATGCCTCTTCAGATGACGCTGACAGATATTGGTTAGTACGACATAATTTTGTAAATGAAAATATGTTAAAAATATAACCAAATAGTATTTATAAACGGGTCGAAGTAGATTAAGTAGAAACACAACATATAATATTTTTCATATGTTTAGAAAAACGTTTGAGTTCGCACAGTTAGATACCTTATATTTATTTAGTTTGCGATTTCAATGTTCAGCCAATTACGAAATATTAAGTATTGTTACCGCAACACACCAAAGAAAAATACAGTATTCAAACATTATACCGATTTCTTCTCCAATTCAAACTCTAATAGTGTATTTGAACTTTTAATGTCAATTATGCAGGAAAACACGAGGGTGTGCGAACACGTTTCATCCTAAATATGCTTTAGACACAGACCCAGCCCGCAAGTGTAAAGCAATATTGGAACAACGGTTTTAAATGTAGTATCGTTCTTCATTCAGGATGTTACCTTATCAATGGCACGAACAGTACGTTCGACCCAGGACAAGGGTCTCACCATGGGTCTCAAATCGACTACCAAGCTTCTGGTATGGTTATAAATCCTAATTTCATACATGAGCTATTTCGAATATACACCAACGGAAAATGACAGATGTTATGTCTTTCAGATGATAATTTGTATTTCAGAAATGAGCATAGTCATTAAATGAAGGCATCAACTGATATTGTTCCTAATAACAAGCTATAGGTTTATACAACGCTTTGTTCAGATTCAAGTTATGTTTACAATGATATTACAACATTATTCGTTGCCACGATGTTACACAGGAGTTTGGTCGTGTGTTATGGGGGAATCCTGAGTTCCCTGAGGAAACCCACTTGTCCGGCTTGGTGACCACAAACCAAACTGGACAATTGCTTTTTCTAAGGGTATCATTTTTGTTTAAGACATTTGTAGAGTATAATTGATATTTGTCGCAGTTTTGAAAATTGTGCTCACTCTCCAAATATAATGTCAGGTTATTCAGGGTTCATACACAGTTTAATTTACTTAGTTCAAGAAATGAACAAACGTTCTGTTCTCATATAGTTTGCTGTTTCTGTTCAGGATTTCAAAACATTTAACCAGGCTTACACCAGAAGAAAAAAAACCACTTTGCTTATTCACTATTAAAATATAGCTTTGGTGCTCACTCGGTGAAATAGATGGCAATTATACACTGAAACAAAAAGGTCGATATATTAGTCAATTGTCATTTAAGTGCATTACATGTCTAAATTGAATAATGACGTCAAATCAAACGGTTCTAAGGTAGGCTTATCAAGCATGCGGTATGCTTCATTATTATATGTAATGATTATTCCTTTCAATTTGATAACGGTACGGGATTGTGCGGGTAATTGAGAATCATACGGGTAATGCCTTGGGCAACATGTACGATCATAATCAGTCTTGTATCGCTATAATATTCTATAACGGCACGGTACTGTACGGGAAATATAGAATCATACGGGTTTTACCTTGGGTCACATATTTTATCATTATCAGTCTGGTATCTCTAAAACAGACGTTATTTTATATAACGGTACGGTACGGTACGGGTAATTGAGAATCATACGGATAATGCTTTGGGCAACATGTATGATCATAATCAGTCTTGTATCTCAATTTTAGACGTAATTCTATAACGGTATGGGCCTGTACGGGTAATCGAGAATCATACGGGTCTTATCTTGGGCCACATTTCCAATCATTACCAGTCTGGTATCGCAATTTTAGACGTAATTCGAAAATCCAATTCAGTTAAAGAGTTTTTGAGGATATGCACCAACCAGTCTACAAATAAATACTGTTTTATATTAGATCGATATTGTAAACCCAAATAAATGGTGGCCTTTTGTCATGTTAATCTCCTCAATAGTTGAAAGTTGCTCTTAATTAAATCGAATGTTTTACATAGTAATAGTCATAAACAATGTGAAACCATAAACCAAAATTGAACTAATGGCGGTCCTATCAGACAGCATTGTGTCCATTGCTTACATGGACTTTATTTTGCATTAACCTCAGAACATATGAAATATTTATTTTAGGTAATGGTGTTCACTGCTTCAATTGTGACGATATGACACACCTCAAGTATTGCGACAGGGTGACAACATGTAGGGAAAACGAGGTGAGTGGTTAAAATAGTGTTAGATGATTCCGTTATTTTACGAGCTCATGGATGGTACCTGTATGTGTTGTTAAATTTTATGAATCACCATAACACTATGACAGTTTGCTCACGTGGAGGAAAAAAAAGATGAATCATAAAAGCGTTCGTGTTATATATGCATGTGTGCATTTTACATGTTGCATGATTTATCATATGTTTTGGGACAGCATGATCTATTGGTTCGAATATGAGACAGTTAACGATAGTTCATGTAATGTGTTTTTGATATATGTGTGCATTCTACTATCTTAGAATTGCGTCATGAATTTTGCTCAAAACTACTTATTAATAAACGACTATACTATTTTTTAATCAGATATATTTGCTTGCTTTGAATGTTCGTTCGCTTGAGAATATCTCGATGGTCCCTGCAGACGTGTTTCGACTGTAATTGTTCAATTTGACCTTCAGGTTTGCTACGTCCAGAGCTACTCCAAGGGTCTCGACGCCATTCGCTACAAGTCTGGCTGCACAGATAAGCTAGTAATTGATTTAATAGATACGTAGCAGTTGTTAGGTTATAAAAGTCAGTAACCTGCCTGTTTTGAACATTGGCACAAGGCGTAGTACTCGCAGCGCATGGTTAATAAACAGAACTGGCTGTCCATTTATCAGATGTTCTGTATTTCGCATTAAGTGTACTGTGGGCCGTAGCCCTGTGCATTATTTTTAAATCAAATGTCAGCACGCACAGGATTTGGGCAATATTTGAACGACAATATGTCCAAGTTAAACGTGTACAATAATGTTTCCTTAGTTCGTTTTTAGGCTCTTAAAAAAGAACTATTTAGTTCAGTGTCATATTTTAATTAATTTCACATCGCGAACACTAAAGATAAAAACGTTCAGCAAATACTACGCTAATCGTTAAATATAGCTTTTGGTGTCCAATCGGATATATGCAATTTCACGATCTTATTTCATTTCACGAGTTTCATAGAACAACATATTTTCACGACTGGCGAATCAATAATTTTTCTATGATCACGAAGGTTTTTTTTTCCTTTTATAAGGAACGTTAAAATGTTACATTGGACGATTTCTCTCATCGTCGGCAACCACAGTACTTTCTTCTGTTACACTTCATACATACAATTGACTGAAAAAATCTCGTTTTAATGAATATGTATGAGGCAGGGGAGACAACTCTTCTTCCAATGAATTTGCATGTTACAGTCAAATATTGCTCAATAACTTTTCAGTTTCAGTAGCCTTTGTGGCTGTGTGGTATTGACTACCGCCAAATATTATTGTACGTACATGTAAAAGGCTGACCCGGTTTAAGTCCGCAATTCGCCAGAATATATTTCAATCGTAAAGCATATGGTACTTTGCGGGACCAATGAAACAGTCTCATTAATTATTCATAATTAAGAGATTTTCTTTGCCAAATTGCCACGGTACACAACGAAGCATAACGTATTGTGTTTAGGGGATATTTGGCGATGGGTTTCTCTGTTGTTTTACCTTGACCGTAGATTGTATGAATGTTTCACCATGCGATCAAATCAGATAAAATCGAATTATATTTACTTGTATATTGACGGCATTAAATCAATTCTATTACCTGAGAGCATTGATCACCTGAAAAAGTTATCGCAACACTTTTTTATTGGCGGATATCGCGGCAATCAAAGTGTAAATGATAAAAATGATAATTGTTCTGAACTTGGTCAAAGTAAAGTTAGCTTTGTATTTGTTTAATTTCAAACTCGTTACTGCTATAGAAGACTTATGGATGCACTTACAGTCTGCTTTTTCTAACAAGATTTGAAACACTTGTCACAGCTGTACTTATTCATGTCTAAATTGTGAGAACGTCATAAAATGTTGCGCGCTTTGAGAAAACAACGGTTTCGTTAATCACGTTGTTAACTTAAATAAAGTTCTGAACAATCGGCCTATTTTCTAACATTCACAGCGCCAATCTACTTATTGATGCATTATGTCTCCACTGCAGCGTTGTAGGAGTCACGGTCTATCCGGCTGCTTTGAATGCTGTAATAGGAGTTACTGCAATATACGAGGGTGTAAGGATGATGGTAAGTATTTTAATTTTGTAGTAAAATATTAATACACGATAATGACAAATGAATATAAATATTTGAATACGTAAATGTGTCATTATGAGGTGTACCGCGTTAAGCAACAAGAAGGTTTTGTAGATGGGTTTCGGCCTGTTTATTGTAGAATCATATAAAATAATATCATATCAAATAATTTATTTACACAAACACTGTTAATATCAGTAAAAGTATCCTTGATGTTCCAAAAATGTCACACTATGGAGGCAGTGATATTGTTTCCAAAAATGGAATAAGACTTTTTGCATGCTTTTTGATGAAATTTGCAGTTTTATCAGCGAAATAGCAACATTGAACATATCAATCTGTTTACTGCTAAATTAGGATTTAAAATATTAACTTTACGACCAACGCTTAAAGTCAAGTGTAGTTACTTCTCCGTGATCAAACCCTTATACATCACATTTGAACCAAAAATATTTATAAAATTTGAGTTTACAAAAAAGTACATGACTTACTTTTTATTAGAAAAATATTTAAAAAAATGTCAATTCTTTTTCTTTAAAATTGTCTGTAGAACATGTCTTAGTTTTACTTTAGGTCGCAGTGTTTTCTTCCTGTAGGGCTATGTTAATTGACAGAAATGCCGTTACCACGTCTCCGAGTATACAGATGTATAATATGGTCCAAATACCAATGTTCTGCTTTGATTGTTCCCACCAACGTATAGATAATGAGACTACGCCTGTTTTGTGCTCACTGTCACACATTTATACCTTCCTTGTGTTTTCATCTAATACAGGCCAGAGAAGTTGACTCTGCTTTGGAAGGTGGATGCTCTTAAATTGTTGATTGATTACAGGTATGGTTGGGATATCTCAGAGAGGGCCGTTCTGTTTTGAATGTGGTCATACTGGGGCCGGAGATGTATGTGAAACCGTGCGGTTGTGTTCCGTGACTGAGGTACCTTAAACGCTGCCAATTTTCTGATCATTACTCATTGTATTAAAATGTTTTAAACTTCAGTCCCTTAAATGATTAAAGGGACCATACACCAGATGATACTTTTGTAGGATAAAATTTTTAAAATTTTTCATAACATTTTGTAAAATGCTTACAACGTATGTCTCTTATGCCGATTTTGCCCCATTTTCCCATTGCAAAATTTACTGGGTTTGTCTACCACGTATATTCAAGCAAATTAAAAAAAATAGCGTCTGTATATGTATATGTACCAATCATAGGGCCTTCACATGCTAAATATACACACTATAAGCTGCGAAACCATTATCAGGGGGTCCAACGTGATTTGTGTTCGCGTATTTTAAATGAGGGAAATTGTGTGAAGCCGAATCAAATGGCGGCGTTTGAAGGAATTTCGGTGTTTCAGGTAGATATTTTCACCTTGTATGTAAGTTACTTCACCATTCTCGCAATATAAATAAACCTACCCGGAGACCACACGTGTAAGCGTTTCTCGTTTTTTTAACTTTTGTTTCTAGAGGCTTTAACAAAACAATTATTAAATGTATAAGATGAGCGATTGATTGTTTACAAAGTGAAAATACAAAATTGCGTGACTTGAAATAGAACACGTCCTATTTCGTTCACTTGTAAAAATCAATATTTGAATCTATTTTAATGGGCAACGATAATGGTCGCCATCGCCCCTGTTTGTTGCTCCAGCTAACGACCCCAATGGTGAAGGGTATGCAACTTTAACGTTCGTGTTAGAACCAAGTAATTATATCTTTCCAGGCGTGCTTGATTGAGGAGTATATGTGGGGTGAAAATGACAGACACTTCATTACGGGATGCACTGACGCTCAGGTGTGTATAATAAAACCAAGAACTGTCTGAACACAGCATGCTCAATTATTCTGTTGTTGAATGAGTATTTCTTGTGATAATAGAATAATGTCGTCTTTCAATTTATCGCTATGATATGCAGTTACATCCATCCATTATTCTAGCAATGCAATGTAAACGCGTATTTTGCTGAAAACTATGCCGTAAAATTAGACCTTGCCGTTGTGCAATTGTATGGGCCGCGGTAATTTTCATTTTTTTAGTAACTGGTTTAGACAGTTTTCATAACAGAAATTACACAATGAATAAACCGGAAATAAAGATTTAGTCTGTCTGCAGTCATTTATGTACCTTTCTGACATTCCAATTGAATCGGTCGTGGTCAGTGTCATTCCTATTTTAGTTTAAACATTCTATAGTTTACAAGGATTGTGATGAAAGCTAATACTAAGTATTTTTCGTTGGAACGATGTTGCGCGAGAGTGTGGTCTTGTGTTGTGGGGGGGGGGGACCGGGGTACACGGAAAAAAACATATTGTATGGCTTGGTGACCACTAACCAAACTCACATGCGCCCATGCCGGGAATCGATCCCGGGTCGCATTGGTGGGAAGTGAGTGCGCTAGCCACTGCGCTAACCGGACAACCAATTTCTATTTTGTTGTTCTAGCTGTGCAGTAATACAAGAAAACGAGCCGTGGCTGAGCTGGACAGGGAAGGGAGGAATGTGCCAGTCTGTTCTCATTGTTGTTCAACAGATTTCTGCAACTCAAACTGCACAGATGTCAGCATAATACCGGGTATAATTGGTAAGAATTATTATATCTAACAGAAAATTGAAACCCAACTAGAACATAGTTCATGGGAAGTAATGACTAATCAATTTCCTTTTCTGCTCTTACAGGTTCAGGTTTTAAAGTGACTCTCTTATTCAAAATCAATACATACACATGTAAAACAAACATCGAATTTGACTAGTAAACATTTAACTACTTACTAAATAATGAATTGTATGTTTTTTTTTACTGATTACAAGATTGTTACCGTGTATTTAAAAGCAGAAAGCGCAAACATATTAAATGATTGGTGAATTGTGTAAGATTTACTGTGGTCTACTTCAGTCTAAAAAGGTAGAAATACCGTGTTTTATGCTCAGTTCTTTCAAATTAAACTCGCTATCCTTCATAAGGACTATGGTTTTTGACTTTTATTCATTCCTTTTGGAATATTAAAACAATATTATAAATTGTGGCATAATTTAACCGGGAATTAGAGCGCATCTTTAAACTGATTGTCAACCATAATTCGCACAAAATGTCAAGTGCATATTGGAAACATCTGTTCATACCGAGTTAAACCAACGTATATAACATTCCATCAAGAGGTATTTTGGTCAAAACATATTTGATTCAATATATTGATGAAGGCTAAATTAAAAACAACATTATACAATCAATATTTGAAACATTCAGTTTAATGTGGTATTTCTGTTGCAGGGTGAAGGATGTTTCAAGCTAAAACGTTTACTTGAGGGTGTACAGATGTTCATTAAACCAAACTGAATATGTACGAATTGTGTTTCGTTTATATCCGAATAAAGTACATGTTTATCACATACTTTAGGAAGAAAGTGTTTTCTTTTCGGACACCAACTGGCAGCCGGTTTTGCGAAATATTAAGTTATGAAATATGCGTATGCTCTTATGGTGATGATATACTGAACTTACCAGCTTCATATACTGTCAAAATCTCTTCCGCGTGCAGAGTTGATTTGAATGTTAGACGTGTAAATAATAAGAGTTGTCAAAGGAATGTGATACAGTCACAGCTCCAACGTTAGCGTAGCAGACTTTCCAAAATAAAACTACAAGTCTTTGAAGTTCCATAGAGTAGAACAAATATTACATATTAACGGCTAAGTGGCAGCATTTATATTTAATTAGTATGGAAGAACACAGATCTCCCTGGTGACTTTATTATTGTTTCCTTGGCGCTATTTATTCGTTTGCAGTTGATACCTGTATCTGGTCGATGAGCACTTTCAGTTAATTGATGAGTTTATGCTAGATTGTAACTTCATTGCTTCCCAGTTGATGGTTGTTCGGTTGTGGCTTACATGATTTAACATGTATGGAGTGATGTTGGGCAAGTGTTATATTGAGCAGTCGTAATACCCGCAGTGAGAGAATGGCCATACCAGGGCAGTCAACTCTACCATTGTTAATGAAAATAGTTTGTGCATTTTGACTTTGTCTTGATCTCAGTTAGTGTCTGTTTGCCCTTCAGAATTGTGGCTTTAAACAGGAGCTTGATTAACTCTAAGGCTTTTGGAATTGCCTCTGTAGTGTCCGATCCAGGAGAACCCTAAATGGATGTGAAAGTTAATATAAACCCTTTAATAGCAAAGTAACAAAAGGTATTGCAGAATCTATGACATTCAAATCGGAATAAGTATAAAACATGACCTTCACATTTCATTCATAGCTCGAAAGGAAAGCGGGAAGGCCATTCTCGATTGTCTTTCAACTTTGGGAAGTTATTGCTACTATATTTTATTCCAACAGAATTACACAATAACGATTTTCCTCTCTTCTGTGTAAATAAATCACGCTCCGAAATGAGTTATTGCATTGATTTTTGCTAGTGGCGACTTAGTAGGACATTTGTGTTTTATCCGGATTCTCCGGAATCCCGTACAACACATACTCACATTTGCAAGGTTTGCACGTCAGTGACACCAAGTTTACGACCATTTGTAACTATGAATGGAATCATACGCAAGAACTTACGTAATGCATTACGTGGGTTTGATAGTTGAAAGGCATTACATAAAGCTTCAATGCAATATATCAAGTGAATGCTGATATATTAAGTTTTGCATGTTTACATGTCAAACCTAAAACATAATTTTAAAGTCGAATAATAAAGGATTGCATGATATGCAAATTAGGGTTATCTTACTAGATCAATTAAGAAGGTTGGATTTTTTAGAACCACCACTGTAAACGGTATGTATGCGGCACAGCAAGTGAATGCGCAGATATTCACATTACTTTGCTAAGATGCAATACCTTAAAGGCATAGTTTAAGGAATGTCTGGCATGATAATCACCTGCTGTCCATCTCCTTTTAATTGCACCGGTGTCACAGTAGGGGCCAATTTCCTGTGTATTTGTTTATTGGCTGAGAGCCATTCAGGGTCCATTTTTATAATAAAACATAAAAAATAAGCACAGCAGGATACTTAGATTGGATATCTGATAAGACAATTAGGCAATACGATTAAGATCAATTAATTGAGGTTGTGTACATATACACGTTTTTAAACTAGGCCTTTAACAAGCAATAATTATTCGAACAATAAAGGCCTATAATTTTCATTTTAATACAGAGTGATCTAGATTCATGTATTTCGTTGTTTTGATGGATGGGTGCACGTGTCTTAAGTTTCGATGGAATACATCATGCATTTGCTGAGTATTGACTAACAAATGCTCACATGCATTTTTAACCTAGATGTGTAGCCGATACAAGGTTTAGTTTATTTCTCTCTTTTCCGAAAATTAAAACTAACAAATTAACAAACAAACCGACAATGCCAGAGGAACAACGGTGGAACTAATGTGATAACATAACACAATTCTCAAAACAGAGCTGAACTAATTAAAACTCTTTATTGTTATGCACAGTAGTTTAACAGAATAAATATATGTATTAATTTCTTTATTTGCAATGCACATAAGGCAACACGAAACGAAGTGTGTTAATTGCAATGTTTAGAAATTTGGAAGAATAAACATTGAATAAAATGACGTATCTGAAAACGAATCCAGTCTATATATGTTTGAACAAATTATTGTGCCTATATAGATAGTAACCGTTGATAATTTGAATAGCGGTCATCTTCAGAAGGTGTAAATGCTATAACTAGGACTATAAAAATAAATGAATGCGCAATTCATTTCCCGTAATTTTAAATTTAAAAACAAACAGTCAAACCTCTATTAGTTAATTTTCTTGCATCAAAGACAGAAACTTTATTACAAACAAGTATATGCTGTGTTTTGTTAAAAAAGCACTACAGGAAAAAAACGTTCATGCAAAATCTGCATCAAACAGACGAGGCCAAAATGGTGAGCTTGGCCACTTTGGAACTACTAAAATATGTGTGTTTTACAAGCCAAAACTTGTATAATATTTTACTGACTAAATGAATGGGGAGGGGACAACCCAGTTGTGATCGTTTCTCCAATTTAGGGTAACACTGTTGACAGCCTCTGTTTCAAAATCGAAGGAATCGTAATTGTAACGTGCAGCTTTTATATTTGCATTGGCGATCATATAAATCGTGAAGGGCCTCAAAATACCTTTGGCATAATGGAAAAAAGCCTTTCATTTATCAGTGTTTCTGTTTTTACTTATGTTATCAGATAAACTATTTAACTTTTTAGGTACCGATTGAATCTCGACATTTATATTCTTGATGAAGCAAATACCAAAATAACGTAACGCCAATTCGTGCAGTTCTAATTTTGGGCTGCCTACCTTAACTTCTTGCACACATGTCTGTGAATCGGATAACCATTGTATAGATGTTCGTGCATTAAAAGGTGAAGATCTTCGTCGGACCACATATCATGAAATATTAATCATGTACATCTTGAAATAAAACCATTACATGCAGAACATCTAGCATCGAGCGATATGAACTTTCAAAACGTCAATGGGTACATTTACAGAAATATTTTGCAATTTTTGTTGTCAATACTGTCCATCCAGAAGTCATGTCCTGAAATGCACATATTTTCTGAGGTTATTGCAAACCTTTTATCCAAAGAGGCACGCGAAGTAATTACTAGATACAAAACTATAGTCATAAATCTAGCGAGATAACTGTATGAACTAATTTCAATAGACAACTGTAGACTCTCCCAGATTAAACCTTTTAACTCAAGTATTTGAATTGGATACCAGATTGGTTTTACATTGTTTATCAGCAGACATGCATTGGGTTATTTTTTCTGATATTCTTTGCATCCTCAATTGTACTTTCAATATTCTTATTCGTGCCACAACCATCATAAAGGAATATTACGATTTTAATTGCATTGTATCTCCAATCTCACAAATTCACGCAATGTTGTAACAAAATGAAAAAGGGGCGCTACTTAAATAGGACGGTATCACTGTACAACAATAGTACTTTCCCTTTATAATAAAACCCCACACGAACGATGTCCTTGTAAAAATGTGAAAGTATCGTTTCGACAAATCAAACTTTTAACAAACACTTTTTTATCAAAATACTCTAATTCCTGTTTTCTAATCTGCAGATGTCATTTTTTCTTTCCAAATACATTTATATACAAAATCTAAAATTAATATTTTCTTTCTGTCATAATTCACAGACACAATTTAGTGACTCGCCACGTGTAGAATTGTTTGACTTTTAGTAATAAAACCATTTTTGAGCATGCCATCTACAGTTCCTGAGCAAAATTCAAATTTAATATTGCAAATTTATTATTGTTTGGAGTTAGGAGTCTTAGGAGTTAAAAAGATACTATAAAGGTCTATGTCCGTGCCCGATAGTAACTATAATATCAAAATTTGCACCAATATTGTTCCAACTTTCGCTTTGATCATGAAAATGCTTACCATTGACTAGTATTTTGCCCTCTGGATGTCTTGTGTTTCAGGTTCATTTAAAGTTCCTGAACAAGGTCTTCCTTATCCTTGAGGGCCTACCTTGCTCTCCGACACGTGACACCTATTTGCGGCGACCCACTGTGGTCAGGTTCAGACTATTTTTTCGATACTCCGTCTTCAATGTTGTCGGCACAAATAACATCGCAGTAGAAATATTTTATATAAAAAGAACTACTCCACCTTCAAATGTCAGAAATGAAAAGTTTATAAGAAACGCTGTTATTATAAAAGATGTGGAATACACCCTACTTGTTAGAAAAAGCGCGAAGTCACGCGAAATTTGCTCTGTTATTTTCGATAAATTAGTAATGTTTTATGGTGTTTGTTCACACAAAATTCATATGTGGATTTAGCATTGTATGTGTGCTATGTGAATATGGATGTTTTAGTAACAGAGGTTGGAATATAAGTGAGTTATTTAAGTTTTTTTTAATTTTCCCCTTTGTTTCAATTGTAATATTAACTTGTGAAAATGTGAAGCCGTGACAAGTGTTCAGTCAAACGGATTAGAAAAGGATTTTGGTGCGAATAGAATCAATTTCAAATTATCGGATTTAGCCACGGAACAGGTTGATCGGCGTGACCCCGAGACCGTTATAACCAACACCGAGGATCAATGGCTAGAGGATCATGCCCTGTGTGACAGTAATAACGAGACTGTCCAGTCATGTGATCAAAACAGTCACCATGGTGACAGTGACGATACTAACGTTATTGGTTTGGAAGACGTCGATTTCCGGGTCGTCGAGGAATATCGGAAACTTGTTCAATTGTACCGAGACTATCCTAGAGACATGTGTGTACATTATATCTTAACGGAATATGCATCGAGTGAGAGTGACCTTGATCGTATCAGACGTCAGTACTTCGAAAATCGGAATAAGGTCAGTGGAGATTTCCCGTTTGGTCAGGACGCAGAGCTGAAATGGTGAATGGCTCCGCGTTCGGGTGAGCCGCTGGCTGTGCGGTTAGATCAGGACATCTTCAGCATTATTGAGGTGACTGAGGGTGGTGATTTTAGTGTTCTTAAATCCATGATAAGTGTAGGCAAAACGCACCGCGTGTCCGTCGCCCAGCAACAGAAAGAGTACACCGACTTCGCGTCGGATTACTGAAAAATGTAGATGTGCAAGTGAGTTAGCCTATCTTAGAGACACTGTTTCATCGCTTCAAGCAAGCTTGCTACTTTTAAAGCAAACATTTAATGCCAGTGAAAAACTACGATCAGAGCAAATGAGTGCTATTAAAAATAATGCTGTAAAAATCAAAACGGACATTATTGAAAATAGTGACTCGATCTGTTCATTTACATCCTCTACGCTAGGAGCTAGGAAAAATCTTACAAGCTCTGTTGTTGGCAGGATAACGGACGTGGAGGATAGACTGAGACATATGGAGGTATTTCTGGATGATTAGAAAAAAAGTCACTGTCGCAACTGTCTCAACCGGAAATGACGTCATGGTGCTCGACGATGTACATATTCCAGACGACTGATTGGTGCTAGATGACGACTGCGTGAAAAATATAGACACTGAATCTCACATCGAAGGGAATCTTATTCCGGTGATAGTGACTCATCGCAGTGACGGCAACTTCCGGTTAGTGGAACGCAAGCGTGTGGAACGATGCTGCATCTTTGGGCTCAATTCTAACGTTAACACTGATGTACTGGCCAACGTGATTGAGAGTAAGGGACCAACTGTTAAATCAATGAAGGTGTTTCCATTAAGAGCCAATCGCCAGAGGGTGTTAGTTAAACTAACTGTTGTTTCAGGCGAGAGTTCAAATTGCGTGCTTATCGATGGCGTTTGGCCTGATTATGTGAGCTGTAAACCATATCGGTCACGTGAGCCACGTCGACATGATTCACATACACGTCAAGTGAAGTCGCGTGACGGAGAAGAGAGTCGATTGTCTTCGCGAGTGGGCGATGAACGCAAGCAAAAACCGAAAGATTCACGTAGAACATCATATGAGATTCCTCCTAGACTCCGTGGGGCGACTCATAGGCAATCTGAAGGACGTTATACTGGCGACCGGCAAGACTACGGACGAAAAGTATGCGACAATAAAGACGACCAACGTAAGGAATTCTACACGCAATATGACACTTGTCGGCCTCAAGGAAGTCGTTTCAATGTGTTGTCGATATATATTGACTAAATGTGGGTATTAGGTTAAGAAAAGTGTTATTAATCGAACATGGCTGTTATCATTAATTACCTGATAATAATGTCTACATTAAGTCTTAGCCTCTTAACATGAAACTTAACCGGCATCATGTCTAGTGCCGCGTACCTTTGTGATGTACTGACGGGTAGCGATACTGATTATTGATATATGTGGACTCTCAGAACATGGAATCGATCTCAAGCGATTACAGACACCATACGATTTGCGAAAAACCGAGCTTGAATAACACTAAATTAGGTAGAGGCGGCGTATCAATTATGTGGCATAAACGTTATGATAATTTCATTTTGCCTTTAAGTATTGATGATGACGGAATCGCAGGTATTCAGTTTCAAATCATACCGGGAAAATATGTTTTTATCTTCCAGTTGTATTTACCTTGTATAAACCACTCTATTGAAAAATATGAACAGTATATTGCACGCTGATATGATTTATATTTCATGTATTGTGATAAAGGTGCGACAATTTTCATGGGGGATTTCAATGCTAATCAGTTAAGAATCAGAGACAAAATGCTTTACAAATTCATGAATGATTGTAATATGTGCGCTGTTAACATGCTTAACTCTTGTTTAGGCTCTGTAGAAACTTTTGTATCATATGACGGCTGCACTACGTCAACTCTTAACTATATTTGTATGCCATTAGAAATAGTTGATTGTGTTGTGCATTGTGAAGTTGCCGATGATAATTGTTTGACCATGTCAAGCCACAAACCTATTTTATGCTCTTTATGTTTTGAAAATGTTGATATGCACTTAGATGAAAATGAGTTGTGTAATTGTATTAATTGGAAAAATGTAAATTTAATTTAGACCACCGGCAGTTATATGAATATGCGCCAATGAATGATTTGGGGTTATTGAATAAAACATTGCTAAATTCAAATGGCGTAGATATGTTTTATGATTCATTATGAAAAGTTACTCGTGAAAATGCAAGGAAAACGTTGCCTTTTAAGAGGTTTAAGTCATTCCTAAAACCATATTGGGATGGGTAGCTGTCCATTTTACATAAAGATATGCAGCGGTCACGTGATGCATGGTGTAAGGCTGGGCGGCCCCGTGATACAACAGACCATATAAATGTAAAGTATAGAACTGAGAAAGCGTTGTTTAGAAAGAGACACAGATTTTATGTGGAACAATATTTACTTCGCTTAAACAGTAACTAAAACTTTCAGCTGAGACGGACTCGGTTTACTTTTGGAGAACTATTAATGCTAGAAAGAAACAATCGAAGCTGAAATTAGGGTATGGAATGAATTTTAATTGCGTTGTCTATAGAAATCGGAAGGATATTGTCGAACAGTGGGGATACTACTTGAAAGCCCTTTATATGCCTTCCGAACAAGAGGATTTTGATAGTGAATGGAAACAGACTGTTAAAATGAGTGTTGATCAGGCTTTAGAAAGACTCATACTTGACCCTGAAGTTACGGTTTCACCGGAAGTGGTTGCCGGTTGTATTAAAATGCTACCAAAGGGGAAGGCCTGCCGGCCGAATGAAATACGTCATGAACACTTGCTATACGCTCAAAAAACAATAGTTAAACCCCTTTCGGTATTGTATACCGCTATGTTGAGACTTGGTTACATTCTTGATGAAGGGGCACATAATTACGTTGCACAAAGGTGGAAATAAACTGAAAGATGACCCAAAAAACTACAGGGCACTAACTCTGTCATCCAGTATACTAAAGATATACGAATGCGTTTTACTGGAGCGGTGTAAAGAAACAATTATTTAAAAACTGAATAGACTTCAAGGTGGTTTTTAACAGCAACTAGGATGTATTATGACTAGTTTTTCATTGAGGGAGTGTTTACATTTTGCCAGAGAGTTCTCATCCCCCGTTTATCTTGTTTCCTTGACGCCCGTCAGGCCTTCGACAGGGTGTGGCACGACGGCCTCTTTTTAAACTGCTGATGTTGAACCAATACGAAGAAATTTCAGAACCGACCGTCGACGGGAACACGATACTAGCACTACGGAACATGTACACGGGCGTTACGAGTCGTGTGAGGTACCGGGGGTTATATTCGGAGGAACTTCCGGTACTACAGGGGACCCGCCAGGGTGGTAAGGGTTCGCGTCTACTGTATTTGGCCTATATTAACGGATTGGTTGATGAATTGGCACGAAGTGGAAATGGATTGTGCATTTATGACATCAATATGAGCGCACCTACAGTAGCTGATGACATGGTACATTGATATTCCTGTATAACTCAAACAATGTGCAGTTGTCGTATTCAATACAAAATGCATACCAACAAGTACTATACAGCCTTCATTCTTCTTAGTATTAGATCCGATACCAAGGTGTGTAAGCTATATAGCCTTAGGCATAGAGTGTAATGAAACACTCTCGGTACAAGAATGTTTTAAGAACGCATGCATCAAGTTACGTGGGGCGTATATGAATATTTGCAGTAATGGCATCGACCCGGACACCATCAGCGCAAAGACATTAAGAGTAATATACACATTAGTTGTCTTACCAAAAGCTCTTTATGGCTGTGAGCTCTGGAATAGCTATTATAACAGGATATCAAGAGACTCGAAACTGCGCATTATTTCTGCATGAAACACATGCAAGGGTTTCAAAGGAACATTTCTACCAAATATGTGTTGATGACGCTTAATATGACCATGACCATAGAATCCATTATAGACTTTAAAAAGCTTCAACTTTTGTCGAATGGGAATCCCATTGGAAAACTTGACTTTAAATGCAAAAAAATCATATTTCTAAATCAAATTTCAGAAAACAAAAAGTATCTCTTATTAGTATTACCGAACACATTTCAAAAATAGCTAACTTAAAACTTTATTCGAATGCTGTTATATCACAAAATACTAATATTCCTCGAAGAAAATTAAATTCAAATAACGAACAGTACCATATGAAATTTAAACCACTTCCGTATTTAACTATATTAAAACTGAAAATAAATACATTTATGTTAATATGTATTGCTTTATCTTTTAGTAAGAAAAACAACAACAAATAAACACGATTAGTTTTAGTCAAAATCTTAATTCGAGTTATCGTTGAATTGGCTTTTTTTGTTCGCAGTTAATTTGTTAGTTATTCTGAGGTCGATGACTTATAGAGCCTTTTTTCGATGTTTTTGTAAATATACAACTAAGGGTTAGCTTCAAGAGAAGAATGTTGTAACACAATCATGACCTTTCATAGATACAATACAATTCACAATTTTTTATTATCATTTTTTTAAAAACACACATTTCTTGCAGAAACTAGTGAGGTCAGAGGCTTGTGGAAGGATTTCCAAGAAATAAACCTGATATTGGAGTTACAAAACAGAATTGAATTTATCCGGCTGATAAAAATCATTATCTGTTTGTTGTACGCTTTACTGAATAGAGGCGGACGACAACACCATTGCTCACAATTTGATGATTTGGGTTTGAGGAAGGGTCTTGATAAACATATTATATTTTGTTTAGCCTAATTAAGCTGTTAGTCTCAGAAATAAAGTTCATTGTAGGTGAGATGCTAATTGTTCAATTGTGCAATTGTTCAATTTTGGAGAATTGCCAATATATAACATATCTTCACCATAAGGTTATTAATGCACTTTCACACTTTATCAGTTAAATAAACAACGACGCCTTGCGGTTCATCCAACCAACTTGAACGTATGCTTTTCTTTGAACAAAACGTCAGCCCTTTACTGCATCATATAATAAACCATACATTCTTTTACAGATCTCCCAACAACTGTTAGACACTTAGGGATCTTATCAAGCCAGATTGCCAACGGCTGGGAGTATTACGCTGATCGTCTGGGACTCACAGAAGATGACAGAGATGTCATTAACGCTAAGTACCCACGGACACAGATGCAGATCTACCACATGCTAAAGCTGGCGGCCCTTCTTCGACCAAACATGACTATGAGAACAATGCTGATAATATTAGAAGAGTGCGCAAAAGAATTCGACGATATGGTTGTCGCATGGGAAACCGCTTGAAAAATTCTTTGGTACATAAAACACTTAACGCCAAAATTTGTATCTGTTTGTTGTATGCTGTTTAACAAGAATGAATAAGTGTGTTTATTTATTTATAAATAATTCTAATATTTTTTTTAAGATTTATTGTTTGTTGAAAGGAATATGGTTCGTAGGTTAAACAAATTTTAAAGAGCAAATACTGATTCGGAGGAAACTTTCACACATGGTGACATCACACGTAAGCTTATGTGAAGAGTTTTTTATGTGAAATAAACTTACACCAAAATGTAACAAATACCCTCTTTCTGTTTAGCTGATGTCGAGGAAGAAATCCAAATAGCGGTTCAAGCAAATGAAGCAGATGGGGAAGGCCAAAATGATTCGTCAAGTCGGGGTCTCAAACGGATATCCAACTTTGAGTCAGGGGAACCTTCTGTCAAAATACAGCGAATATAGGCATAGAAAGTGAAATATGCATATAAGTAGACAGAAGTGATGCAAAGCAATACGTATTACCTAGGCAGTGAGGTCGCAACAAGTATCTAACTAGGTTGCAAGGAGTCAATGAGAATATAAACTGATCAGCGAAAGTAACTGACGATTTGTTACATCATTATTATTGCATTATGAACGCAATGGTTATGTTTACATCAGCTAGTGAAGGCACATAGTTGTTCCGAAATATAGTAATTTAATGTATAAAGTAAGTGATAAAAAAATCATAAATGGCGATGGATGATCATAACAAATTCTATAAGAGAAGTGTCAGTATACGCTATTGGTTTCCAATATAAAAAATGTACAAATATCATCTGAGTTGTTATTGGATTTCAATTTAAAGGTATACAGGGAATGTAATAATGTACATATTGCTTTGTAAATAATCTCGTTTTTGTTGTTCTGTAGTGTTCTGAATACCAGTTTTACGATCTGGTCTGGTCGTTGATAATTTGATAAGTTCTTTTTATTTGTGTAACATAAATACGGCCATGGATCCGAACTGTGCTGGCCTGAATGAAAGTCAATATATGAAACCTACTGATCATAAAACAGTTCTGAGCTTTCGGCTCATTGTCTCTAGTTTTTATTGCTTCATTGCATAGACTCTGTTTGTAGGTAGTTATGTGAATACGAAGCTTGCGATTATTGTTAGTATTTGTGATTTCAGTGTCATTGGCTCATAAAATAAATGACATATACCTTTTGCAGCAGCTTATTGTTGCGTAAATTGTCGCCCACACAATATATACATTGCATTATCTGCAAAAATTAATGAACATACCTTAAGCGTATAAAATTATGATGTGTATTAAAGAAAAAGGACAATACTTATAGTTTCTATATAAAGCATATCCTTTTCGACAACCATATATAACATGAAAATTGTATGCATTTTATCTTCTAAAAAAGTGACGCAAACTTTGCAGCGATTAATGGCTATGTTGGTAAACGTTTGCTTATTCTGTCCTCGAATCAAGTAAAATGATAAACTACTACATAGTGATTCAACGGGCATCCATTTTGCTTGTTTAAAATAAATCCGTAACGTAATTTTGAGAAAAAAATCAGACTTGTATATTTAAAAAAGCTTATTTAATCATTGCGTTTTTGCAGTCTTCAGTTCGTAAGAATTCCGTATTCAATGACGCGATATTATATATTGACTGTCGTATTTTATGAATAAAGTTCTCAATATCTATTCATCATTGTCAAGGAATCTGCAAGTTGACTTTGTCTGCAAGAAAGTAACTGCAAAGATAGCCCTTTTAAAAAGACTAAATTACTTTTTAACGGCCCAATGAGACAATTGTTTTAGAAATTATATATACTTCCCATGTTTAACTATTGTTGTAGTGTTTGGGGATAAGGAAGCAAACGCATATGAAACGAATAACCATGCTTCAAACAAGAGCTGCAAAAAATATTTTCTTTAATCCTATAAGAACGCCATCACATGACTTATTAAAAAAATGGCTTCAATTTGAATACCGTTCAAATGTAAAACGAGTGTTATGGTATATAAATATATTAACAATCTTACAACGAGTTATATAAAAGACATATTAAAATATCGAACAATGAAAGATATAGATTACGATCTTAAACGCATTATTATTATTATTATTAGTAGTAGTAGTAGTAGTAGTAGTAGTAGTAGTAGTAGTAGTAGTAGTAGTAGCAGTAGTAGTAGTAGTAGTAGTAGTAGTAGTAGTAGTAGTAGTAGTAGTAGTAGTAGTAGTAGTAGTAGTAGTAGTAGTAGTAGTAGTAGTAGTAGTAGTATCATTATTATTATTATTATTATCATTATTATTATTTTTATTATTTTTATTATTTTTATTATTATTTTTATCATATTTCACATCATGAACAAAAAAGGAAATACTTTTATTTCTAAGCAACTCATGAAATATAGATTTGATGCTAACTCGGTGAAACATATTACACAGAAAAAAAACAATTACATTCTATATTATCGTAATATATAATGTCACGTATAATACGATCAAACTGACACTAGTTTTCCAGGTGAGTGCTCTCCAAATATTGCTGCATAGCTGGATAAGCTCATCTTAATACTTTGTACAATTGAACACTTCTTCAACAGTGTTATATTGTTTTAATATGAAGCTAAAAAATATTTTCCTGCGGTTTCCGTTGGATTCAGGATTAATAAAATGATCACGTTGTTAAGGCAATTAATACAGTGTTATAACATGAATTTGCTGATTCCATAATACATTGAAACTGGCATGGACAAGCCCAGTACTAAAACATATAAATATTAAAACTAAAGGAACAAATTAAGTAAACAACATTCAGTTGGGAAAGGCTCTTCTATTACATTTCACACCAGGACCGAAGCTCTGCCCTCACAAACGGTTTGGTTATGCAAACTCTGTACTACCTCAGTAGGTGGTTAAGTGCAAAGAAGTGTTACTTTGCTCCAGTATGCCAACCCCTGACATAGCAATGCTATATACATCGTTCGTCATTTGGGATGCATTGTCAGCCAAGAGCAAAACACAATCCTCGATGTTATATATAGGTATAAGTTTGAATTATTCATTTGTAAAATTTCAGGAAATGGACAATTTGTACATTTCTGACACCATACCACATAATTTTCCCCTTCTAAAGCTTGTGGTGTACCCTCTTATTTGTATTTAGCACCAGCAATAGTACGTAAGCAATTATTACCGAACCCTCGGCTACATTCAAAACAGATCTGGACTTATCGACGATCACTTGGATGATAACAACTTTATCGTATTCAAAGTTTTAAGCATGCTTATAGGTATCCGTACAAATCAGCTTGTTTAATTCATCATAATCGTATTTCCTTACATACCAACACCCAAAGTTAGAAATATAACTTGTGCAAAAATGGGACAATCACGTGGCAGGAATATGTTTTTGTAGGATGTGAAATAGGAAAGATTGAAGTTCAAATATATTTATTAAGTTGCTTATAATATGAAATAAACTATGTTCAAACGAAAATTGCACCTATTATTCAAAATGAATAAAATTACTACACATACATATCAATTTAATGATAAGGCCCCGGGTGTCCCGGGAGGGGTCCTTTCTTTTAAAAGTGTATATGGAATTTGGTCGTCTAACAAATAACAAAGGAATAACAAAGGAGAAACAAGAACTTCCAACCTGAAATAAACTATGTTTAAATAAAAAAGTGTACCTTATATTGAAAAACGGTTACTGCACATACCCATCGCTTGAATGATAAGGCCCCGGGGTCCTTTACATTATTTTTCTTCTACTATGGAACATGTATGTCCTAAAATATCAAATGAATTAAAAAGGGGGAAAGACGTGGGACTAAAAACGGACAATGCGCTGTGAATGCCATTTTATTAGCTTACATTTTAAACATACAAACAGGTGTAAAATAGATGTCCAAAATATTACTCGTAATCTACGAACTTTTAATTATTGATCAAACAACCGAAAACTTATTTGGATAAAATTGTAATACTATGTTAATTTGAAATTGAGCACATTATTTGTTTCTGATTCTTTCCGTTTTACGGTTAAACAATCAAAAAATTATTAAAATATTAAAAAAACTCATATTATGTATAATCAGAATTAATCAAATTATTTGTTCTTTAAGTTAAAGGAAGCAATAATTTACGCACACACATTTTCTCAAATGTATTGATTTGCCTTTAAATATGACATTTTTTATACAATTCATAAACTGTACACAGCAAAAAAAAATGGAGCATTAATGTTTAATATAGTATTACAATGAAAATAACTGGACAAACCAAGTAACCAATTTATAAAATAACCCTATTAAAAGGTACAATACTCAGACCCTGAACGAAAAAAAATACACACCGTCCAGTAACCAAGAAAGGTCTAACACTCTTCATCACAAGCTTATCAAATACGCCTTTGAACGATTAGCGGAACTTGGGTGGTTTTTAATATATAACGTCTGTTTATCTAATGGTCATACATCGTTGACTCCATTCACACTATTGGTCAGTTATTTATATCGTTGACGTCATCGATGCAATACTTTTTCAAATATTTTCTTCTCTGGAACTTTGTAATCTGCAGGTTTTCTCACAGGAATTAATAAGCATTCTCGGCTATACGTGTTTTATTTAAATATATGAGCTAGTTACAAAAATGTTAACCTTATAAATTTAACTACCTTGATGCTAACTCTTAACAATCATTCGATGGTTGATGTTATGTTGTTTTATGATGTTTTATGATGTTGAATTTGATTTCTTTAGTCTTCAGTCTTTAAACAGGCCCCAAAATCACGAAACCTCTGAACTCTCTAATAGCACGATTTAGCTAAGCTAGAGTTGTTGTTTTTTTTCTAAAATTCGCGTAATATATACATTTTTAAGAGATTTTAGACTTCAAATCAAAATTATTTTAATGATTATCCCGTTAACCATATTTTCATTGTCAAAACCAAATTAAAATATTATTTCGGCTGATCAAAATCAGCAACATAAGCAGTATAGGAATTAAAGTTTCGAGATATTGGGGCCAGGGGCCATATTTATAATGCATCTTAAGAGTGTTCCTACCTGAAGTGGATTTCGTAAATTTTTCATAATTAAATTGCAAGAAATGCATAAGTGTTTTTAACATTAAAGTATTTTTTTTCAATAAGGTCAATGAAAATAATGTAATTTTGAAAACCTTTATTTCAATTTCATATGACTAAAGAGATACTAAAATTAAGTAAGTGACTTAAGTTAAGTTCTGGGACCGTTTCAATAAAAAATATTAGTCGATTTTAGTCGTAAATTGATATCATCTTAGTACCAAAGTTCCATCATTTTGCTTCTAATTTGAGTGAAATGAGCTTTTAAACATTGCATGTTGGAACTGTAGAGGTATTATGTCATCTGCTTACACGTTAAGCACTATTTTAGATACGTATAAGGTGGACATAGCACTTATAAGCGAACACAAACTGCTTCACAGATCAGTGAACTTCTTTGATTCTATTACAACTAATTATGTTTCATACGTGAATATAGACAATTCATTAGATCCCTTTAGTATGTTACGTTGCGGAAAAGCTGGTACTGCAATTATGATAAATAAGCACTTGTGCAACTATGTAACAAAACTAGACAATCTTAACAACAGCCGAATCCTCGGAATTGAACTTAAGATTGATAATCACCTGCCTCTATATATATTTTGTATTTATATGCCTGCCTGTAACGATCTCGATTTGTACAAAGAAACCTTAAATGATGTGAACGCCCTGTACGCATTCTATTCTAGAATAGGTACCGTCATTCTAGCAGGCGATTGGAACGGGCAAATAGCTCAAGGTGTTATGTCACCTAAATCTGTATTACTAAAACGATTTATGCATCAGAATAACCTGCAATCTGCTCAGGGTGTGAACGAATTCAACGCTGATTTTACGTTTATTCCTAATCGTACGGTACTCGATCATGTATTTATTGAAAAGTCAACGATCAATGACGTGTGCTCATACAGAACTCTGTCACCTGATCAAATCTTAACATCAGATCACCTGCCCATAATAACTTCTTTTAAAATGCAAACGTCAATAACTAAATCCGATACGATCATTAAAAGACAGTGTATATCATGGACGAAGTGCACGCACGCTCATTTGGTAAATTACAAAACATGTATAGCCCATACCCTTATTGACATACTCTGTAATAGTACAGTAACGTTCGATCCGGACGAGTTAAACGAGAGACTCGTCAGTGCGCTTCATTCAGCCTCGGTACACCTTCCTATAAGCACCTTTAACGAGCACGCAAAACCATACTGGTCTGCGGAGGTTAAGCATTCCTATGCGCATGCCCGGCGTGCAAAGAAAGAATGGTATGATCAAGGTAAACCCCGCGACGTCCATTCGCAGACTTTTTGGGACTATAAAAGCGCCAAGCGTGAATTCCGGCGCACACAGCGACACCATCGTGATACGTACGAAAACAAAGTGTTTGATGACCTTGATAAATCCGCTGAATTGGATCACAGAACATTTTGGAAATTATTGCGCGCAAGAAGTGGCAAAAATTTTGAAATATGTAATTGTATTTCCGTAGATAACCATTCTTACAAACATGAAGAGGTCGCTGAGGGTTTCAAACACCATTTCTCGAAAGTATTTAGTGCGATGACATCGGCTGATAATCTAGATTCAAGGCAACAATTCGAATTAAATGACTATTTGCAAGAAGATACGTATGCCACGAACACTATTACTAAATCAATTACATTCACAGAGGTGAATAACGTCATAAAAAGCCTTGCACGAAGAAAAAGCCCAGGTTTAGACAACGTACTAAATGAACACGTAATTAATTCAGGCACTGAGTTCACTTCGGGATTGACCTTACTGTTCAATAGCATTATCGCGAACGAGCGCGTCCCGTTATCGTGGCAAACGAGTGTCCTCATCCCCGTCTATAAGGGAAAGGGTAAGGATAAATCGGACCCCGCTAGTTATCGGCCAATTTCTTTGATACCATGTTTCTGTAAAATATTCGAAAAAGTTATCCTTAATAGGCTTAACACATTCACAAAACAAATGAAAATGGACTTCCCTTCCCAACAACAACACGGATTCCAGAAAAACTTAAGTTGCATAACAACGTCCTTTAACTTTCAAGAGACTGTTCTGTACAATATTGAACGTGGCAGCGACGTCTACGTGGCGTGTCTAGACCAGCGCGCCGCCTTTGACACCGTGCGGCACGGCTCTTTAATGCTGAAGCTCGGACGTCTTGGCGTCAGGGGTAAGCCCCTTCGCCTGCTTCAATCGTCATATAATAACTTGCGTTGCGTCATCAGATATAGCGGCCAGTCATCCAACGCCTTTGAAATTGTGCGTGGAGTCCGTCAGGGTGGGGTCATGTCTACGTTTTTGTATCTAGTCTACGTCGACGAGCTACTCCATACTCTAGAAAAAAGTAAATATGGTGCAAAGGTGATGTCTGTTAAATGTAATAACCCTACATTCGCAGACGACATCTCCTTACTAGCAACTTCCCCCAACAGTCTGCAGAGTCAGGTCGACATCGTATATAGATACTGCCGCCGATGGAATATCGAAGTTAATGTAACAAAATCGTCAACCATAACATTTTCAAAACGTCGTCGTCCCCTCCCGATAAGTGTTGTCTATGGCAACGCTCTTATATCAAATGCACCTTTTGCAAATCATCTCGGCATACTTCAACAGTCGAACTTAAAAATAGGTGAACGAATAAGTGGTAGAATTCAAAAGGCTCGAAACTCACTTTTTTCAATCATTTCACAGGGCGTTCACCCCTTATGCGTAAACCCTCTTACCTCAGTAAGTTTGTATAAAAAGGTTGTTCTACCAACCCTCCTGTATGGATCTGAACTATGGAATGACATGTCTAAATCCGATGAAAATAAAATTGATGTCTTCCAACACTTTGTATCAAAGAAAATTCAAGGATTGGCATTGCGTTCGCGTTCAGATATGGTACAGTCTATGCTAGGGCTACACAGAATATGTTCTGAAATTGATAGTAGAAAGCTTATGCTCTTACATAAAATATTGTCCCTTCCTGACCATTGTAATACGAAACAAATATTTACTTGCAAGTATTATATGTTTATACGTGATAGCAATACAGTTAGATCAGGATTTATTCCCGATATCTGCTACATCCTACAAAAGTATAATATTGTTCATATGATAAATGATTACATTGTTGAATCTGTTTTGCCATCCAAATACGTTTGGAAAGCACATATCAAAAGAACAATCAATGCTTATGAAATCGACATGTGGAACACCAGAATAGCAAATGATCCAGAATTTATGTTGTTTCGTATACTGCATCCATGTATCCAACCATGTGTCATTTACGTCGTAAGTAAACAACGATCATTTCGAAACACGACGCTAGCTATTGCTAAACTATGATGCAAACCAACTGTCTTAAGAAACATGTACTGTATAAAATGTAATTGTACTTACCAAGAAGAATTGTCGCATGTTATTGCCGAATGCGACAACACTGCCCACCTACTTAATGAGTTCTTAGTGCATGTATTGTCAATTTGTTCAAATGACTTTGTAACCGAACTTGCTAGTCTTGATGCCATTGGTTTCTGTCTCCGTCTCCTTGGCGCTCCTTTGCCGCCAGTACTTGATAGTTCGGATGAATACGCATTCCTTAACGTGTCGTATTCTTTTATTGTGAAATGCATGAAAGCTTACTTCTCTTAGTAGAAGTATGTCCGATGTCTAGGTACATGTACACTTATAAATGGCCCTAAGCATATTTTGCTCTCTTCCGATACACAAGTGTTAAATTATTTCGAAAGCGTCCAAACAACGTATGATTACTACCTCAATTATGTACTGTATATTGCATATCGATTGGATATGGCACAATTGTTATATAGTGTGTGTTTTTCTCTATTGTTAACTTGATTTTTTCTGTGTTCATTCAAATACCTTCTGTTTCGTTTCGCTAAGGTATTTAACACATTGATCACCTTGTATATTTGCTTATATTCATTATTTCGTTCATATATATTCATTTGACAATAGTTTATATTTATCATATATATGTATATATGTGTATATATGTATATGTGTGTATGTGTGTGTGTATGTCTGTATGTGTGTATATGTGTATATATATATGTATATGTATGTATGTATGTATGTGTGTGTGTATGTGTGTGTATATATGTATATATGTATATGTGTATATATATATATATATATATATATATATATATATATATATATATATATATATATATATATATATATATATATATATATATATATATATATATATATATATATATATATATATATATATATATATATATATATATATGTGTATGTATATGTATATGTATATGTGTATGTATATGTATATGTATATATGTATATATATGTGTATATATATATATATATATATATATATATATATATATTATATAAGTGCATGTTTATTCACCAAAGCCCTTTGTATGTGTTTCGTGTATTACATATGTATTTTCCTATCTTCATTATTGGAGGCAATAAAATATTGAATTGAATTGAATTGACATCATTAAAGATGAAAACAGAGAAGAGGAAATTAGAACAATATGCTGTATTGCCGTTTGTGCCCTTTATACAGATTTAAGATAAGTTAAATTATGACTGAAATCCTTTCTTGAAACGGCCCCCATAAGTTTTATGAATACCGCCCCTGGACATGTGTAAAAGGCAGGCGACTAGGCATGTCCCTGAAGTTTACATCCACTTATTCCAACTGCTTCTTAAATATGTTTAATGTTTTTGAAAGAAGTCGCCATTGTTCTGCTTATTTCATTACTCGTTGTCATCCTGGACTTGAAGCGACCGGAAAAGATCGATAACTTTGTCCTCGGACGTCATTTTCTCAGTGACGTCATTGGTCAAGTCGAGATTTTTCGTCAGGTCAAATAGTTCGTGGATGGATTCCACTTCGTAGACAGTTGTTTCTGAATCACAACAAAAACATCATAACTATTCCAGAATGTTAAGCAATCGTTTGATGGCGATATGTACAGTGTGTGTAACCACGTGATGAATTGCGTCATAAATGATTCATCGAAAGGCAATATTTGACTTCCAATAAAGACATTAAAAAAAGATCACTTTATTATTTCCTCACCATTTCAAATCAAACTTAGCGCAGTCTACAGAGCCAGTCATTTGGTAGTTTACCAGAGTTTGTTTTCAGAGGCGGGGCTCTTCAAGCGGCATGCACCTCAATTTTTTTAATTTAACATGGTGGAAGGAAATAATAGTTAATTTATTTTAAGTCGTTATTCAAACCAACTCATTGCCTTCAGACGTAGCATTTAATATGTTATTTATCACGTCATAAACATACACCGATGTACTACTTTGGATTCAATAACGAATTAATAATAGATGCATGGAAATGTTATTATTCATACTTAACACGCCTTATGTTATTATCACGACATAACAGTGACTGTAATTCAAACTGGATAAATAAATTACATGTGCTCAATATGTGTTAGTTTTTAAGGTAAGATTCAGTATATACGGATTTATTTTAGCTCGTTTGTGACGAAATCTAAAAGGTATAAGAATCACTCGCGAGTCCGTTTCCTGGGCAGAAACCAGTAGTGTGACCTTTTTGAAAGAAAATGAGAGAGCAACATTAATGGGGATCGAACCCACGATATGTTGGGTGAGAGAGGCGGACACCTATACCACAAGACAACTCTCACCACTTAAGTTCTTTTTGATGATAATGATTTCAAAATAGCTTTATACATAAACAACCGTACACGCTTACCATTGGTGGATCTTGTTTCTGCAAGTGATGCCACGTGTAAGTCACGTGACTCCAACATCTGGGCGACTCTCTCAGCCTCGATGAGGGGGATACGGAAGCAGGCTATTTTCAGATGAACTTTGAATTTGTGAATCTGAAATTTAGTACAAAAAATATAAGTTAGCATTGCCTTTGAAATATAGCAGGTGTCCCTACTCAAATAGTAGGGACCTTACTGACAAGAGAAAATGCCAATATATTTTTTTTTACTTGAATAAGTTTGGAAATACTTATAACAATCTGAAAATGCTAATTACAATGGAATAATACGCCCATATAACGATATTGCAAGGGTATTTATGTTCAATATTCAAAAGGGGCAAGAAAGCAATATAGCACGTAAAAAAACTCTAGCAGACCTGTGTAAGATTTCGATTTAAAAACGGAACGCTTATTTTTGGACACAATTTGACTTTTATTTATTGTAATTTTGAGTTAGTCATGCTTAGTTGAACTATATAACTTTAATAAAATTTAATAGTACATTTTGACTTATGTCATAACACAAAGTAACTATGGCTTATATAAACATACAAAATTTGGAAGAAAACATAGCTCATTTATGTCGCTTTTATTTTTAATAATGTTATCTTTATTTGTTCCCAGTTTTAGTGCAATGATGCATTCGATTATGGAACTCTATGATCACACAACTTCTGTTCTATAAGGCAGACTGTGTGTGATGCTCATAGTTTCAAACAATGACTGCATCCTATCTTTGAAAAGTTTTTGCATCAGGTGTTCTGAATTGATTTCCTCCGTCTGCAGACTCAGATCTCTTATCATTGAAGTACTTGGGGTTTACTTATTAGTTAATTATTATTTGTTTATTTGTAGTGAGATTTGTGCACGTGAACCGGTTACCCCCCCCACCCAGTAAATTTACATATTACTGACCGTTAGAAGGCGGTACCTAACAATCCTTGAAAAAACATATTTAGTTTGTTTATATATAATATATGCACTGTGCTGTTTGTGGAGTTTTGTGCATGTTTCTTATTTGTGAATTTTTGTTTTTGTGTTCTATGTCTTTGGCGTGTACTCAGTGCCATTAAACCGGGTCTATGTCTTTTTTCTGTAGTTTTTCACGTTAGTATTCTTAAGAATGATGTAACACTATATTCCAATTTCTTCACTGCCACAGTCGCGAGATATAACGACGTTGTATCATGGTTATTACAACGTTATATTCATGACTTTGGTAGGCATGCTGCTGTGGTCCATGATCGAAACAAGAGTGGAAACGTTCAATAAAAAGATGAATAAGAAAATAACAGGTTTAAAATATGTCACTAGCAAATATGTTTGAAGTATGAAAAGACCCCGATATTTAAACACACAAATTGACTTTTTAAGTTGTAATTTTGAGTTTAAATGCTTATGCTTAGCTGCAATATGTTTTGTAAATTTTAATTGAACATTTCAATTAATGTCAAAACAAGTACAAATACAAATGGCTCAAATAAACAAGGTTTAGATCAAATGATCTAACAATACCTTAAAATATCTTCACAGTCACAGTCGTGAAAAATATGACGTCACAGATAACAGAAAGTATGAACCTGAAGGTCAGGAAAACCAACCAGACGAGCACATATTATTTATTCATTACTTTTTGATTTACGTAAAATTTATCTGGACAACAGGAAATGACGTTATATATAAACAGGAATAAACAAACCTTAAGGTCAAGGACACCGACTAGGCGAACACAGATGTGTTTGGTTTGCAGGTTCACGTTGTATACTTCAAGACAGACACGCGCAAACGTTCGAAGCCCAGGAACGCCAAAACATAGCGTAGGGGAATGCTTCACTGAATGGTCGAAAACATAAATATTACATGATTTAATGAAAATGTTTCCCTTTCTTCTGCCATAACAAGTTTTGTCAGACGCACGGTCATTTTTAAAGTTGTTTAAAGAAAAACTAAACTAGGTATGCCTATGTTGTTCTGTAAGCATACTCGCTTCTCACTAAGGCGACCCGGGTTCGATTCCCAGCCATGTTGAGTGTGGTTTGATTAGTGGTCACTAAGCTTGACAAGTGGGTATTCTCTGTGTACTCCGGTTTCTCCAAAAACACAAGACTACCCTCTCGAGCATCATCGTGCCAACGAGAGTGACTTAATTAAAGTTATCATAATTTTCTTAATCGTTATAAAATGAAATAATGATTAAACTATTACACTAATGCTTACGTGAAATCTCCTTGTGGAACAGACGATGATCGTTGAACGTGATAGTCAACTCGAACCCGTAGTTGGCGGGAATGTAGCCAAACGATACACAAGCTGTATATAGAACAAAACAACGTGATGATCAACACGAACCCGTAATTGGAAGGAAGGTAACCAAACAATACACATGCTGTATATAGAACAAAACAACGTGATGGTCAACTCTAATCCGTAATTGGAAGAAAGGTAGCCAAACGATACACATGTTGTATATAGAACAAAACAACGTGATGATCAACACGAACCCGTAATTGGAAGAAAGGTTGCCAAACAATACACATGCTGTATAAAGAACAAGACAACGTCATGGTCAACTCTAATCCGTAATTTGAAGGAAGGTAGCCAAACGATACACAAGCTGTGTATGAAACAAAACAACGTGATGGTCAACTCGAACCGTAATTAGAAGGAAGGTAGCCAAACGATACACAAGCTGTAAATAAAACAAAACAACATGATGGGCAACTCGAACCGTAATTAGAAGGAAGGTAGCCAAACGATACACAAGCTGTATATAAAACAAAACAACGTGATGGGCAACTCGAACCGTAATTAGAAGGAAGGTAGCCAAACGATACACAAGCTGTATATAAAACAAAACAACGTGATGGGCAACTCGAACCGTAATTAGAAGGAAGGTAGCCAAACGATACACAAGCTGTATATAAAACAAAACAACGTGATGGGCAACTCGAACCCGTAATTAGAAGGAAGGTAGCCAAACGATACACATGCTGTATACATAACAAAACAACGTGATGGGCAACACGAACCCGTAATTAGAAGGATGGTAGCCAAACGGTACACAAGCTGTATATGAAACAAAACAACGTGATGGGCAACTCGAACCGTAATTAGAAGGATGGTAGCCAAACGATGCACATGCTGTATACATAACAAAACAACGTGATTGGCAACACGAACCCGTAATTAGAAGGAAGGTAGCCAAACGATACACTGCTGAATATAGAACAAAACAACGTGATGGTCAACACGAACCCGTAATTGGAAGAAAGGTTGCCAAACAATACACATGCTGTATAAAGAACAAGACAACGTGATGGTCAACTCTAACCCGTAATTTGAAGGAAGGTAGCCAAACGATACACAAGCTGTATATAAAACAAAACAACGTGATGGGCAACTCGAACCCGTAATTTGAAGGAAGGTAGCCAAACGATACACAAGCTGTATATAAAACAAAACAACGTGATGAGCAACTCGAACCCGTAATTTGAAGGAAGGTAGCCAAACGATACACATCCTGTTTATAAAACAAAACAACGTGATGGGCAACTCGAACCCGTAATTTGAAGAAAGGTAGCCAAACGATACACAAGCTGTATATAGAACAAAACAACGTGATGGGCAATTCGAACCCGTAATTAGAAGGATGGTAGCCAAACGATGCACATGCTGTATATAAAACAAAACAACGTGATGGGCAACTCGAACCCGTAATTAGAAGGATGGTAGCCAAACGATGCACATGCAGTATATAGAACAAAACAACGTGATGGTCAACTCTAACCCGTAATTTGAAGGAAGGTAGCCAAACGATACACATGCTGTATATAAAACAAAACAACGTGATGGTCAACTCAAACCCGTAATTGGACTGAAGGTATCCAAACGATACTCATGCTGTATAAAGAACAAAACAACGTGATGGTCAACTCGAACCCGTATTTGGACTGAAGGTAGCCAAACGATACTCATGCTGTATAAAGAACAAAACAACGTGATGGTCAACTCGAACCCGTAATTGGACGGAAGGTAGCCAAACGATACACATGCTGTATATAGAACAAAACAACGTGATGGTCAACTCGAACCCGTAATTGGACTGAAGGTAGCCAAACGATACACAAGCGGTATATAGAAGAAAACAACGTGATGGGCAACTCGAACCCGTAATTAGAAGGATGGTAGCCAAACGATGCACATGCTGTATATAGAACGAAAGAACGTGATGGTCAACTCGAACCCGTAATTGGAAGGAAGGTAGCCAAACGATGCACATGCTGTATATAGAACAAAACAACGTGATGGTCAACACGAACCCGTAATTGGAGGGAGGTAGCCAAACAATACACATGCTGTATATAGAACAAAACAACGTGATGGTCAACTCAAACCCGTAATTGGAAGGAAGGCAGCCAAACAATACACATGCTGTATAAAGAACAAAACAACGTGATGGTCAACTCGAACCCGTAATTGGACTGAAGGTAGCCAAACGATACACATGCTGTATATAGAACAAAACAACGTGATGGTCAACACGAACCCGTAATTGGAAGGATGGTAGCCAAACGATGCACATGCTGTATATAGAACAAAACAACGTGATGGGCAACTCGAACCAGTAGTTTGAAGGTAGCCAAACGATACATATGTTGTATATAGAACGAAACAACGTGATGGTCAACACGAGACCGTAATTGGAAGGAAGGTAGCCAAACGATGCACATGCTGTATATAGAACAAAACAACGTGATGGGCAACTCGAACCAGTAGTTTGAAGGTAGCCAAACGATACATATGTTGTATATAGAACGAAAGAACGTGATGGTCAACACGAACCCGTAATTGTAAGGAAGGTAGCCAAACGATACGCATGCGAATATAAATAAGCTTACACACACTTGAATGATTTATTTATTCGTAACGTAGAAATGTTCAATTACCATTTACGACATAATACACATCTTGATATAATTTTCTACGTTTGAGTAAAAAGAATTAGCAGGAAATTATTTTTCCTTGTTTATAACCAAATAACACCAGGTGGTGATTTATAAGCACGAGTTATCCTTGTGCATATGCATGTAAAGGCATTCAGGTTTGGGGAATCGATACGTTCACATCGATTAAATTGATGGTTAAATTTTACAAGAAATTTATTTTTGTGAAAGTTTCTGTTACTTTGCTATTTCATGATATGAATGAACAATTTGTTTTCATTTGTCTTCAAAATACAAAGCGATGTAATATTCATTTGTACAACTTGATAAATACGTACACAAGAATCATGAAAATGATATATTTTCTATACATCATTATTAAGGAGCTTATGGATGATGAGGCCCGACATTTAGTGGTACGAGAAAAATCCTGTAAATCTGGATGACAATCAGGCAGAGGTTTCTGAGTAATTCCCAGAAGAAGGGTTTATCTCAGTTTTTCCTCGGCCAGTCGACCACGTCTGTAAGCTCCATTTTTTGAGCATGTTGTTACCTAGACATACTTTGCTCATGTTGCAAGTTCATGCTGTCCATGATAATCTGTTTCCCAAGTGGTTCACTGAGACTACCAATTAAAAATTATTGATTTTGTTGTGTTATGGAGGTTATAGAATGGTATGCAGGGAAATCAGGAATAAGTAATGCATTTTTCGCTATCGAATTATGGACTGGAGGATTGTTTTCGATATAGATTAAGAAGGACACGCGAGAAAATTCCATGAATCTTAATATCAAAAAGAAGTTATCCCAATGCAACACTGTACTACTTACGATTGAACCGGAAGTGGAACTTCTTGAAGATAAGATTGATACGGAACGTGTGGCTGATGCAGCATTTGCAGTAGAGATGGCGACATGAGCATATCTTGCGGTGGGGGCTGTGGTTGTGATGATGGTGGTAATGGTGCCACCAGCTTAGACCATGGCTGCTTTGTGAAGCTACAAGTATACGTGATGAAAAAAAATAGTCTATGGCATTTGCTTTGAATAACAATTAAAGATAGGAGAAAATATTGTGGAGTTGATGGTTGTGGTATTGGTGATGGTTTTAGTTATTGTGGAGTTGATGGTTGTGGTATTGGTGATGGTTTTAGTTATTGTGGAGTTGATGGTTCTGGTATTGGTGATGGTTTTAGTTATTGTGGAGTTGATGGTTCTGGTATTGGTGATGGTTTAAGTTATTGTGGAGTTGATGGTTGTAGTATTGGTGATGGTTTAAGTTATTGTGGAGTTGATGGTTGTGGTATTGGTGATGGTTTAAGTTATTGTGGAGTTGGTGGTTGTGGTATTGGTGTTGGTTTTAGTTATTGTGGAGTTGATGGTTGTGGTATTGGTGATAGTTTTTGTTGTTGTGGAGTTGATGGTTGTGGTATTGGTGATGGTTTTAGTTTTTGTGGAGTTGATGGTTGTGGTATTGGTGATGGTTTTAGTCATTGGGGAGTTGATGGTTGTGGTATTGGTGATGGTTTAAGTTATTGTGGAGTTGATGGTTGTGGTATTGGTGATGGTTTTAGTCATTGGGGAGTTGATGGTTGTGGTATTGGTGATGGTTTAAGTTATTGTGGAGTTGATGGTTGTGGTATTGGTGATGGTTTAAGTTATTGTGGAGTTGATGGTTGTGGTATTGGTGATGGTTTTAGTTATTGTGGAGTTGATGGTTGTGGTATTGATGATGGTTTTAGTTATTGTGGAGTTGATGGTTGTGGTATTGGTGATGGGTTAACATATTGTTTCGGGGCGCCACAGGCTTAGACCATGGCTGCTTTGAGTTGCTGAAATAAAAATAGTGGTTAGAACTTATTGTGTCACCTTTATAATGCAGATGGCTACTGGTGTAAATACTTTTGTGGGAATGGAAGCCATGATTTCATAGACCACGGCTAATCTATTATGTAAACCCATCAATCTTATTGAAAAGTAGTCCGAAGTGTTTGTAGTACAAAGTAGGGCTTGCGTTGATATTGGTTTGGCTGATATGTAAATGGCGGTCGTGTTGTCACCAGCTGACATCATGACTGCAATTTGAGATTTAATTCAGAGCATTGCAAGCGCAAAATATTACGCAGGCAAAATGTATCGGATGAGTGGTAGTAGGATCATTAAACACCCACGAAAGTTCAAATTCCAAATGAAAACACCTTGAACTAGATGGATACCTTACTGCAACTACATTGGCTGGGAGTGTAGGTTGCATTCTAATGATTTATAATAATGTAATACCGTTTATATAAGAATATTACCATAGCCTCAAAAGCATATCGATGTTGTTTCAGATGATATCTCACAAGATATGTTTAAGAAACAGCAATTTTGATAAGAATAGTATACAACCTTCCATCATTTCCGATATCTCGTCCCCAATGCTCGAAATGTCCATCGCGTCAATCAGGAAATCGAAATCCACGTCATCATCGGGACCGCCAGGAAAGTCAATGACGTCATCAGCATTGTCAGTTATGACGTCATCACTGGAAATGTCTTCTTCAACGACTGCATAAAGTTAAGATGTAATCAATGATATAATAATATACTCAAAAAAGGAAGCACACCTTTTCAATTGGGATCGAAAGGCAGAAGAATATAACTTGTTCGTCGAGGTCCAGTTTACCCCCTTTTTTGACGTTTCAATAAAGCTAAATAGAAAATTGTCGGATTCGTATTTCAATGTAGTGCATGGCGTATAATTTAGTGCATTCAATTGATTAATAGTTTGTTTCATCCTACAAAACCGAACCCGATAGTTCAGTGGTAGAGCGCTCGCTTTGGGTGCGGAAGATCGGAATTCAAAACCCGGCCGTTTCAAATCGAAATGGTTTAAATATGGTACCAGTCACCTCCTCGCATAGCGATCGACATGTTAAGGGTGGTACTCAGACGGGTTTTAAGGATTCCACATTAGAGGGGGCGTAACCTAGAGGCCGTAACCTTTTGAGATGCGCCCCTTTTTGTGAGTTGGTTGAGGAAACAAACTATTTACTAAGTTACCCTTATTGTAAATACATGTTTCAAATTGGAATAGTCATGTGTAAGTGCATTCGGTGGTGTTGAGTGTTACTTCAATGAGCAGTTAATTTAAGAACTTTAGTCTGAGGATTCATATTGATTATTCAATTATACACTTTACTGTGAATCAGTTTGAACTTGATATAATAACCATAATAATAATGATAATAATAATAATAATAATAATAATAATAATAATAATAATAATAATAATAATAATAATAATAATGATAATAATAATAATAATAATAATAATAATAATAATAATAATAATAATAATAATAATAATAATAATAATAATAATAATAATTATTATTTGTTACTGTAGTTCTGTATCGTAAAAGTTAGTAGGGATAGAAAAAGTCACAATTGTTATCTATACGTTGTAGGAAGCTTTCAAAAGGTGTGTTTTGAGAGTTCTTTTGAATGAATTAAGTGATGAATCTTTTCTAATGTGGTTACGACCAAACGCAAGCATAAGAGTAAAACATTACCGTCCACATAATCCTTGATGATCTCAAATAACTCCCTGTTGGTTAAACACTCAGCGATGTTCACTTGCAGAGCGAGAACGCAAGACAGGCTCAGCAGAAGAATGGAGAACCGCATAACTTTTGGCCTGGAGCGGTTATTATGACCAACTAAGAAGAGTGTATCCCCGAAAATGACACTTTAAATGGAAATACGTGAAATGCATATTTATATAAGAAGAGGTTCAGGATGTGTGTCGGATACAGATCAGTGTACTTATATTTGATCAAATACCTTGATAAGCCTTAATAGGTTCGTGTTCGATTTGTCATTAAACAAATAAGGTTCACTCCTAGGTTTATTTAAATGTTAAAGGGGCACACTTTAGGTTAATGTAATATTTTTTAATCTGAATGATGTTTAACTCATTTGACTTGAATGATCGAAACAAAAATCAAAACAAACATCTGATTTGTGTAAAGTTAAAACAAAACTATATGCGATATATTCGCGCTTTTTTCACTGGAGAATATGTGGCCATGTATCAGTTCTTATGTTTTATCATTAAAGTCAAATAAGTTACACATATAATAAAGTTTTGTATCTTCTATAGGTCTCCGCAGAATTGTGTTTACAGTGACTATCATTTTACAAATCAATACATACACAAGGAAAACAAACATATATTTTGAGTGATAAACCTTTAACTACTTCCTAATTAATGCATTTATGTAAAATATTAATTAGTAGTAAAAAAGACTGTAACCGTGTATTCAATAGCTGATTAGTCAGACACATTAAATGATAAGGGAGTGCTAAAGGCTTTATTGCAAACTACTATCGTCTCAAAAGGTAGAAATACCATGATTTCTGCACCTTCCTTCCAAAGTAAAATCGGGATCCTTCGTTAAAACCATTGATTTAGGGATTTATTCATCCTTTATGGTACTTGTATTGAAACAGTTTCCAGGCTCTTTGGACTAGTGCATTAATTCAATGTATACGCAAATATGGGATTCAGAAAAGGCTATGCGGTTTTGTATTGTTATGTTTTAGTTAGTATAACTTTAGGTCATCTAACTGTATTATATCACTACCTCGTTGGCTGATACTTTGTCAACGCAAAATCCAATGCAGGGAGAGTGGCAGTAGGTGGATCTTTTACACCCGGATAATATGAATTTATAATTGATTCAGCCTAGTACATGTACTTCCTATCTGCAATTACATTGGCTGAAAAGGTAGATTGTATTATATCTACTTATATCGAACAAATCTCCAGACCTGTAGTGAGCCAAGAAGAAATTAAACTCGCCATGAGTGAACGGGCGTGTACATTTTGCGTAGGCTTGTATCTCTTATAAATGAAACCATAGATAACGTAGGTTGTATTATATGTACTGATAATGTACAAATCCCCAGAAATGAAGTGATTCCAGAGGAAATTAAACTCGCCTTGGGATTGCTCGGGCGTGTACATTTTGCGTAGGCTTGTATCTACATGTATTATAAAGCAGATCAATTTACTGTAACGCCTAATTGATCTTTATTCTAAAGATGGTTATCAAGAAATCGTGTTGCTATCATCTAAATCTACCAAATGTTATCTTACGATTATAAACAGGATTCAATTTACAAAAACTTCGATATGTAAAGGACTTCTTTCCGAAACATGATTATATTTCTGAATGTTAAGATATTAAAAAGGCTATTTTCCGGAACATAATTATATTAACAAAATCTAAAATATGTAAAGGGGCTACTTTCCAGTTTTCAAGAGGCATAACACTTAGGCCTGTAATTAACTTAGTCTAATTGTGTTTATATCATATTTGAAAGGTAAGTAAGTTGTTGGTGAGTATAATATATACAGACACCTCTCGCAATGCAAGTTATTTTCTAAACTTATCAATCATTATGAATGAACATAGGTTCATAACATTGACCATATTGATACTAATAATTGTGCAATGAAATTTCGTTCGAAATACAAAGAAAAGCAAATTTAAAGCTTGTCCACAAAACTAATAGAGAGGTTGCACGTTACGTAATCAAATCGATAGCCGCCATCTTGGAGGGACAGACTGATAAGCGCAGCCATTGTTGACCTCCAGACGAGAGAAGTCAGAACTCATTTGAAAATGGTAAATTCATGCAGTGTGTTTAAGTGTCATAATAAGGCAAACAAATCAGACAACAGAAAGTTTTTTCCGGTTACCGGAAATTATTCTTCACCAAGATGACAGGACCCGAGAATTATCAACGGAAAGGCGAAGATCGTGGCTTGCGAGACTCGGTCAAGATTTCACAGGGAAAACCTTAGCAACATCAGAGTGTGCTCAGATCATTTTATTTCAGGTAATATACAATAATTGCACTTAATTATGTTTGTTATTATTCTTAATTTATTGTTTTCCTTTTTATTCAGTTGATTCAGATTAACAATATTCCGACAACAACATTATTCGTACCCGATTTCATTCGTTAATACGACCTACTGCACAGTACTTCAAAATTGTACTTCCTAGCTTTCGCTGATATTATTATGTTAATTTAAATATGTATGCCAACTTAAATAATCGAGAGGTATTTGTACGCAGATTGTGATATATAGTGATGCTTTTACATGACTTAGAATGTTCGTACTCAAAGTTCTTCACACCCAAATTATGACCAAAATGTCGATGTCAAATGTCTGAGAATTTTAACATTGAATGATTCACCTGTTTGGCTAGAACATAAAAAAAAAATATGTGCTAAAGGAATGATATAATTTGTTTCATATGCTCATCATTTTAGCAGAACAATATTTTATTTTATACAGTATTTATTTACAGGGCAGCATTGTATGACAGAGAAAATCCAGACTGGGCACCATCAATCAACCTAGGATCTACAGCTTCAACACCATCCCCGCTAGTTGCAACAGGGCGTTTCGCAAGGCGTAGGGCTCGATCCGAGAAGTGTGAGGCTGCACGCGTGCTACTTTCAATCGGTGAATCATGTGAACCTTCACTTGAAGAGGAGGCTGGAACAAGCTCACAAACTGATTTATCTTCACTAGTGATTGATTCAGTTTTTAATGAATTAGCACATGTAAAAAAAGAAAATGACTCCTTTAGGGAACAACTCAAGACCCAGACCCCATACTGTATTGCGTTATTCAAAGAAAATGATGACAAAGTGAAATATTTCACAGGATTGACAAGTTTTCTTATTCTCATGGAACTATTCGGTTACCTTGAAGGTCACCTGCCTGCAAAAGTCTTGCTATCAAAGTTTCAAATCTTCATTATGACACTGATGAAATTGAGACTTGATTTGTCAAATGTGTTTTTAGCTTATCAATTTAGTGTATCGACATCTACTATTTCCAGAACATTTGAAGACTATATACATGTCATGTACCATCGTATGAAACCATTAGTCTACTGGCCAGATAGAGAATCTCTCCAAAAGACAATGCCAATGCAGTTTCGTGAACATTTCGGGAAAAAATGTGCAGTGATTATAGATTGCTTTGAAGTCTTCATAGATAAACCATCCAATATGCTAGCTCGGGCTGAGACATGGTCATCCTATAAACACCACAATACTGTTAAGTTTTTAATAGGGATTACACCCCAGGGAGTTATTTCATACATTTCAAATACCTGGGGCGGTAGAACCACAGATAAACATATAACTGAGCACAGTGGGTTTTTAGACAACATTTTACCTGGGGACCTAGTGATGGCAGACAGGGGCTTTGATATTGCTGCAAGTGTTGGAACATTGTGTGCCCAAGTAAAAATTCCTGCGTTCACCAAAGGAAAAAGCCAAATGTCTCCACTAGACCTGGAGTCCACCACCAAAGGAAAAAGCCAAATGTCTCCACTAGACCTGGAGTCCACAAGGAAACTTGCAAATGTGAGAATTCACGTTGAACGAGTCATAGGATTAACAAGGCAAATATATACTATCTTGAATGGTCCATTACCAGTAGAATTTCTCTTAAAGGAAAATGGACAAGACCTTCCTGTTATTGACAAAATTGGAACTGTTTGTTGTGCATTGGTGAATTTATGTGATCCAGTAGTTGCTTTTGATTAAATGTCTTGATTTGAACTGTATTAAATTGTGTAAATATGCAGGCTGTCATGTTTAAATGCTTGTTTAATTAATTTTAAATGAATAAATTTGTTTTTAAACTTATCTCCTTAGTCAATGTTACATTTTTTGTCAGCATGTAGACAGAGTATAGATTTTCATACCTAACACCAATCATCTGGTCTTGACATACTAAGAGCACTGGTTTAGTATACACAGAGTGCAGATTCGGTAAACAATGAGTTGTGGTTTGTTAAACATTGAGTGCTGGGTAATACATGGAGCACTGATTTTGATTGCTATACAAACTACTCTATACATAAACAGAGTACTGGTTCGTCATAGGAGTGCTGGTTCATTATAGTTAACAGAGCACTGAGCCCTGAGACTTGGTTCGCTTAACCCGATTACCAGAGTACAGAGTACTCCCATTGTTGTAACAACCATGAAACCTTTTTTCTGCAGTTTTATTATTCAATGATATTTGATCATTTGCTCTTATAAGGCACAATTACCGGTATCATCTGAATATGCAAAATGCCAAAGAAAATTACTTCAATAGAACCAAATAACTTAAGATAACACAAAAATACATAAAGATGTCACAAAGTTGACAATATAGTCTATGGCATTTATTATTCTATAATAACTTATATGTGCTAATATTAAATTATTATAACTATGTATGATGAAAACTGCTTAATATGTATAAGTCGGTGCTAAAAGCTCTTTAGAGCTTAGGTTGTCCTGTTACACAATCCAACTTTGTAAATACAATTTCCTTGACTTGCAGTTAATACAGATAAGTATGGAATCAGGTTAATACATCATAACACATTAACGTAAATCACTATTTCATTTCTTTGTTGAATTCTTTTTCTTCAACAATCCAGACTTTCGGCAGTCAGGACAAAACCATTTTTTCCCCCTGGGCTTTCGCTCAATTTTCAAGCATGTGAAGTGAAACCAAACAATATGGCAGTTTTCATCATAACAACAAATCATTTCTCCTGATTCCACTTGGTCACAATAACACCATGTCTTTTCAGTCTCATTTTGAGAAGACAGGGTTGGCTGGACTTCTTTTAGGGGCTGCACGGGCAAACCACACCCAGGAAGCTTTGAATAGAACTTGCCAACAAGTTCAGACAAAATTGCCACCTTCATCAATGTTTCCGCCTTTTCACAGATTTCAGTCAAACAGAACAAGCTCAATATGTACTGCCTTTTCAGTCATAATCACAAAATGTATTGCCCTTATGCCAGTAACACCCATCTGTGTTTGAACCTGATAATAATAAGGGTGTTTATGGTCAAGCACCATTATTCCTTGACTGTTCCTTGTCAAACAATATTTTTCCGAGTCGCTGTCAAGGAGGCTTTCTTTCAGAGTGTATGGGCATTTGATTTCTAAGAGTGATGCCCAACAGCAATGACAATGTACAAGTCCATCAGGTGAAGCACCAATGTAGGGAAATTGTTCAGAAATGAATAGCCCACACTGCTTAACACAGAAGCCCTGTTGGGCAAAACAAAGCCAGCCTAAATGTATTCAAAAATAAAACAACTAAATATTAATTTAAATGCTACTTGGCAAATGTTCTCTATGTATATCAAACATGACAAAATTATTGAATACAGTTGATTTACCTTTCCAATCACGACATGCCTGTCTCCAACAACTGCAGCCTTCACCTCAGATACCCAGCCACACTGGGCCTGCACTTAGCAGTTGAGACTTTTGTAGGCCTTTAGATCATCCTTGGAGTAGGGGCTGGGTGTGAATATTAAATAATTCACAATGTCAGGGTAGCTGATGGTCGGCAGTAAGGATTTATCGTCAGAAAATCCCTTTACAAATGTTGCCTCGTACGGGTCTTTGTTGTCAATTAATTTCATTTTTTCTAGGTACCTCGCTTTCTCTATCGCACTCAAAGTCTCTCTATAGAGTCTCTTTTCGGAGAGCGAGTCCATAGGCTTCATACTTCACACTATAAATGTTCATATAACTCTGCTATCACTTCAAATCTTAATACTAATCACTTGTTTACTTGTACGCTACATTTATCTGTCCCTCCAAGATGGCGGCCAAACGGTGCGTGGGTAAAAATCACCCACAGGTGCAACCTCTCTATATTGTGTTCTTGTGTGTGTTTTTCCTTGGTTGTCTGTCGATAGCTGATTATATCCTCGTGTATTGGACGCGAGGGAAAACTTTTGGTGGACGAGGTTGTTGAAGGCTTGGACGGGAATTTGACCAACCACAGCGGAAGTGGAATTCTTATTCGAATTTGTGATAAAGATCTGCTTGAAGTCTTGCCGATTGAGAAAGCAATCGTTGTATTAACTTTAATTAAACATTATACAGTAGAAACTCACTAAACCGGACATGTCCGGACTGGGCAAAATTTCCGGTTTAGTGTGGATTCCGGTTCAGTGAGGATTTGATGTACGGAGTAAGTTTACTCAAAATATTAACTGAGTTAACCTTTAAAGGGAAGTTGAAAACAGGATATAAAATGAGTTCAATTCTTCGACGTTTAGACGGAGGTTGAGACATGATTAAAGCACATGCAAAAGTGATTAAAATAATTAAACATTTCTGCGTTTTTATAATCATCTTTTTTTCCAAGTCTTAAAATATAACAACTCGCGAAAATGTTCCGATTATCTGTAATTTAATGCTTGCTAAGTATGTTTGATAGCTTAATTAACGCACCGCTCTAGTTTTATTCAATCATAGAAGTTTTAATACAACCCTCCATAATGATCACTTAATAACCGTGTCTAGTTCTTTATTTTCTGCAACAAACAAATTAATGTTTCATTCAATTTTCATTTAACAAGTTTGATTATCGTGCAGCAGTCAATCCACAGCGCAATCATCATTATCGATTATCGAGTTAACACAACATCACAGGTACATTAACGACGCACAAACGACAAAACAAGGTGACATGCGATTCGCGAATTCCTAATACACAAAATCATTTTGACATGTTAGAACAAATATATGTCCGGTTTTGTGAGGTAAAATAACGTTGACAACTAACAAATTTTCTCGATGTTTTGTCCGGTATCCGGAATTCCGGGGTTCCGGTTTTGTAGGGATATTTTTACATTCAAAATAGAAGGGGAAAACCGGGAGTCTGAAAAAAGTCTGGTATCCCGAGGATTCCGGTTTTGTGGAGTTCCGGTTTAGTGAGTTTCTACTGTAAAAACCAATTGGAAAACTACTGCTCTTCATTATACATTGTTTTAAGTAAGGTATGCCCGAGCCCATTGGCTACATTTTTACTTGAACACTCCGTGAATTAAATGTCATAAGCGACATGAGATAGAAGACATTAAATCGCAGTCAAGTTCGATGACATGAACTTGATTCTTAGTGAGTAAGAATGTGCTGAGTGAACGTAGCCAACGAAACCTTGTTAATCATTAAGAAATCACTTAAGGTCATATTCCTTACTGAGAATACAACATCATTGGCTGATACATTGTCAACGCAACATTCAACGCTGGGGATGTGTATAACATGAGTGGCAGTAGGCGGAAATTCCTGAGAATTAAGCCTACCATTTAACCTTTGCCTCTATGCAATTTCATTGGCTTTTTAATTGCTGTTTGTGGAGTTGTGTGCTGTTCTTTCATGTTTCTTGTTAGTGATTTATTTGTTTTCTATGTTTTTGCCGTTTATCCAATGCAATTAAACCGGGTTAATGTTTAAACTTTTGGCTACTGAGTTTGTTTCTGTAGTTTTTTTCACATACGTATTTAAAAGTAGGTTGTATTTTAAATGAAGTTTGTCTTTCTTGGTTTGTGACGTTGTTTGTCATTTGTTTTATAGTATATGTTTGGCAACAACATGTTATATGTAAATAGGATTTTCGTTACCTTTAGCATTTGTTCCCCCGATTTAATCTTTTTATTTGCAGTATTAGCGATTAAACCGTTGTTGCATACTCTGCTGCGAACGGTCATTACGGGGGTGTTCTTTAACAGATGAGGTCGGCCCACAATGAAATGCTTCCGGGTCGTTGTATCAATTCAAGTAGTTCTTTAAGGCCTAGTTTAAGCCTTCTATAAGTGACCCCCCCCCAAAAAAAAAAAAAAAAAAAAAAAAAAAAAAAAAAAAAAAAACACAAAACAACCCGTGTATTTTTACACAACCTCTGTTAATTGATCTTAAGGTATTAGCCATGTAATACAACTCGGAAACATCGGGTAACATCGACATATATCGCCACTCGCCGTAACAGATCGCGACGAACATCGGGCGTATTCGGCCTGTGCCGGATGTTGCTATTTTTAGAAACAGAAGGTATTTCCCGGCTATTCATAGGTCAATAATGGAATTTCAACATCGTAGGATTTGGAAACATTGTGATGTTTTTCTCATGAATATACGTTTAAAATAAATAAACACTAAAAGTACACGCTGACAGTTGATTACGATACATCCAACAATTTGAGTCATTACAGTTAAACATGGACTATAAGTGAAATATACGCGTAAGAGAAGATTTTCTCTCGAAAAAACGAACTGTCAACAATCGGCATGGAACTGGGATATTCGTATCAAAGGGCTCTGAATGTAAGTATCCTTGAGCAGTTTTGTACGTTGATGTGTTCAAAAACGTTTGTTTTTTAATTTATCTTTGGAATTCTTAAATCATTTTTATTAGCTAAATGTTTAGACAGCATGTTCATATTTTACATGTACTTATGTACATGTTACATATTTTTATATGTACTTATGTACATAACTTATGTTTAAGATATTATATGAGTATGTAATCTTTAAATTGATTGTTTTATCTTAGAAAAATATTAGACTTAAAATTTTGTTTAAAAATGATGTGTTTTGGTACGTGACCTATTTCTAACATACCGCAATACATGTACATACCCGTTATTTGTTTACAAAATGCATATTTTCAAAATTAACCTGTGAAAAAAAGTTGTATGTGGTTTGGGGATTGAAGCCGCATCTGCTAGGACACTATTGACATTCATTGGCTTGGTGTAGGTCTCGTTTAAACCCCATAATGTTGTGAATCATTATCAACCATATGCACAACAGCTACACATTTGTGCCTACCAACCCTTACTCTTGGCTAAAACAGATATTAGTGCAGAATGTATAATACTTGTGCATTTGTATTTTACGGTGGTAATTTCTGCTGGTTGATAATCAGAAGTCTAATTTCTTCCAGGCAGGAAAATGACTGAATATTACTTAGTCAACAACACTGGGTTATGAAGAATTCCAGCCTGCATTAAATACTATGTTGGATCCTTGAGAGCGGATTTGACAGCCATGTCCATCCACAAGGCAGTCGCATCTGATAGGGATGATGTGAGTATTTCATATGAAACATATTTGACTTGGTTTTTGTTTTTATAAACCTACTGTATTCAATAATCAAGTGGGTGTGGTGGTGGTGGTGGTGGTGGTGGTGGTGGTGATGATGATGATGATGATGCTGATGATGATGATGATGATGATGATGATGATGATGATGATGATGATGATGATGATGATGATGATGATGATGATGATGATGATGAATTTTATTGATAAATTTAATAATTTTCTTTATATATATATACATGTATGTATCAGCTTGTTGTTGTTTTTTTTCAAAATAATGTCGAGAAATATTAAACTGTTTATATTTTATTTTGTATATGTATGTCAGTATAATTATCTATACTAATTAGTTAGAAAGGCTTTAAAGTACAACTTTTTTCCTTTACAGCACTAAACATTCTTGATGGGTAAAGTACCTGAAGGTGCATGAAAACCAAATCAGCATTGACACAGCATTGAGTAGTTATCATCTGTGCACACACTACACGTACAAAGCATGGGAACAGACCAAACTTCAAATGTTGAAGAATGAAGAATTATTGTGAAAAAAACTAATTGTTAGAATACCAATGACAAAATAAAACAGATATACATCAAATTACCCACAGAGATTGTTTACATGTTATAATATTAAAAAAAAACATTAGTTGAGAACTTTCACTCTGACATTTTTGGAGGGGCGAGCCCACTTAGTGTTCTTGTTTCTTCACATATTTTAGTTTAAAAGTACACTCATTTGTTTTAAACTCTGTATTCTGAGTAAGTATCATATGTAAAATTCATTTATTTGAAAGAGTACATTTATGAATAAGTCCAATTAAGCTTTATAATTTTTTACAAGAAAACGGTTGATTTTTAAGCATTTTATTAGCTATAAAAATATATGGTAACATGACATTATGTATATTTTCTTCAAAACTGGACGGTAAACTATCATAAATTGTCTTTTAAATTGTTCAATAGACATCATATATAATATCTAAAATGATTTCAGCAGCTTGCCTTATAGTTAACTAATTTTTATGAATTTTATAAAACTGCTATATATTTTCAAACATCGAAAAACTGCTCTTTTCCGAAGAATCATAAGATCAATCAAAATGATTTTTTTCCATGTGTATCAATAATGTGTTCGTTTGAACTTTAGTTTTCTGTTAACTGAAGTTTTTTTTACCAGAAACTGTTGTCTTTATTTCATAATCTCTGATAATGCGAAAAAATTCAAATATAGACAAAATATTTACTTGTCGCTCTTTGTAGCCCTTGGAGTTTGGGGGTGGGTGTAATGAAACATAAATAACTTTTTTAATTCACGGTAAAAAATCTTCAAAATTTGGATAAAAGTCCCATAGTGTACCGTGATTCTAACTATGTTGTCGGTTAAAGCTTTTAAAAAAGTGTGTATTACGCGGCTAATACCTTAATCTTATTGCCTAATTGGCTTATCAGATCTCCAGTCTGAGTATCCTGCTGAGCAGTTTTGGATATTTTATCATAAAAATGGATCCTAAATGGCCCTGAGCCAATAAACGAATACACAGGAAATTGGCCCCTACAGTGACACCAGCCAAATTAGCAGAAGATGCACAGCAGGGGATTATCATGCCAAACATTCCTTAAACTAGGCCTTTAAAACAACGTTTCTTCCCACTGAGGTAGCATTTAAAGATGTGTATTGCATTCTTGTATTTTTTTAAAATGATATTTTGCAAACCTCTTTTTTGTGTCACATGGACGTTAAAAATAGTGACTGTAAAGAGTTGATGAACGCAGAAGAACGAAACTATCTTGATTTGGTGTTCTGGCATTAAATCAACAGACAAAGTGTCACCAGATCTAGAGACGGTATTCAGATACCTCTGTTATATCTGGCCAATCACTGTATGGCTTACATTTTATATCCGGCCAATCACTGTATGGCTAACATGTCATATCCGGCCAATCACTGTATGGCTAACATTTTATATCCGGCCAATCACTGTATGGCTTACATGTCATATCCGGCCAATCACTGTATGGCTAAGTAAAGTAAAATATCTAATGGTAGGTCCAATGCCTATCTTGTGAATAGTGTTCTAAATGGCCTCTATCAACTATTTGTGTCACATTCACACCAAATACTTACCTTAACATTTCTTATCTCCTTTTCCTATAAGTGTTTCAATATGTTGGCTGTTTTTATTTCAGTAGTATTAGTATACATGACCGGTAAGATGTTTCATTACATATTTAATATACCTAAAATGTTTAATAATATTAAGAAACGTACACGCAGTTAATTATATATATTTTAATGTAAAACACGATTATGTACATCACGTAGTTTAAAGGGACGTATTCACAGAATTCTTGATGGCAACGATGTGTTCAAAAGATATTTTACTTACATTAATGAATGAACAATGAACATAAAATGACAAATACTTGTTTAAATCGCAATCCAAGTCGTTGTGATGTAAGTTAAGGAATACGACATAAAGTAAAATCATAATGATTAAGATTGTGAGTAGTGAGCGTAGCGAACTTGTCCTTCTTAATTATTAAGATTTTAATTCAGGTCATCTTACTGACTTAAAATACAACCCCATTGGTTGACACATTTTCAACGTCAAATCTGACGCAGGGATTGTGAATAAGATGAATGACAGTAGGCGGATATTTAAAGTTGAAATTCTTAATGATTAAGTCTAGTACTTAATGATTGCTTATCTGACTGCCCTCTGTTTCATTTAAAACGGAAAAGAAAATTAAGTTATCTTTGTTTTAAGTAATCATTCGAAACAAAATGTTGCCTTCCGACGTAGAATCTTTGACGTTATTTATCACGTGGTGTGCACACAGTGTTATAGTGTATGCTAAGTCCGCACAAAAAAAAACAATTGGGTTAAATTAACTCAAAGAAATAATTTTGTTTGCGATTGTGTTGAAATTTAGTTATTATATCAACTATTATAAATTAACATCAAACAGTAGTAGACTTTGAAATATGATTTTGTTTAAATCCAAGATTAATTAAATTGAATTATTTATTTCGTTTGCTTTTTTCTGTCTCATTTTTAAATAAATGTTAAAAACAAAGCAGCTGTTTTGGGCTGGCACTTTAAAACGTGAAGTAGTCCCTAAGATGTATACGATGATAAGCGAAGAGATTCAATAAAGAGCACTTAGTAAAACCCTCTCGATAAGGACACAGGTCCTGGTTTATGTACTCGAAAAGTCCTCAAGTGCGTTGCATACTAGATTAAGGGCCTTCCACAGTGCAAAAGTCGTTTGGCGGTTCAAAACAAAAATGTTTCAAAATTTTATTTTTTTAAATATAAATATATATATATATATATATATGTCTCCGTCGCGACATTTTTAGTTTTTAAATAGGTATTTAAGCAATTTTTACGAATGCGTATTTGAAAGAATTTGTATTAATATTTTGTTGAAAGGAATTGAATTAAATCCATTTTTTTCATTATTTTATTCAAAATATTCCTATTTTAAAATATATCATCAATAACTCTTATGGCATTGTTGGTTATGTACTCCTTAGCATTTTGATACTTTGCTTTTTAGAGCAAAATTTTGATTAAATCTCGTAATTTTCATAAAATATGGTGAACTCTATTTTACTTCAAAACATGTCCCAAAAGGATGTTTGTTTTACTCCTTAGAAAGACTGTTTATCAAAACTAAATAAAACATGGACATTTGAAAAGTTTCAATATTTGGCCTTCACCATCCACTTTTGCACTGTGAAAGGCCCTTAAAGCTATTTGACGTTTTTCACAGTAAAAGGAAAGTTTCAATAAGCTTACATTTTATGTTTGATACGATCTGCATTCATTGATCATGCATGTATTATGCCTACTCTAAACTGTTTTTTTGGACTCATGGATAATTGAACCCATTGATTTTACACAACCTGCTATATATGTTTTTTGCATCAGAACAAATACTCACTTGGGTTAATATTTTTTAGTTAAATGCGTTAACCTTTATCATCCACATATACATGTATATGTCAAAGAACTAGTTTTACCTCTTTATAAGTGACGTTCTCTTTATAAACTGCCCTACATCGTAATTAACCATCAAACAATGTACAGAAAATATGACACCCTGCTGTAACACAAGAGCAATACATAGCTGTGGAGAAACAAGGCTGTTGACTTTCCTTTAATGCCTTGTTAAAGGAATGTAAAGCTTATAAATCACCTGCAATGCACCCCCTGTTTATTGCGCTGGTTATATGTTTATTAAGCAGGTAATATGTTTATTGCGCTGGATATATTTTTATTGCGCTGGTGATATGTTTTCGCGCTTGTTATATGTTTATTGCACTGGTGATATGTTTTGTTGCGCTTGTTATATGTTTATTGCACTGGTGATATGTTTTGTTGCGCTTGTTATATGTTTATTGCACTGGTGATATGTTTTGTTGCGCTTGTTATATGTTTATTGCACTGGTGATATGTTTTGTTGCGCTTGTTATATGTTTATTGCACTGGTGATATGTTTTGTTGCGCTTGTTATATGTTTATTGCGCTGGTGATATGCTTTCGCGCTTGTTATATGTTTATTGCGCTGGTGATATGTTTTGTTGCGCTTGTTATATGTTTATTGCGTTGGTAATATGTTTATTGCGCTGGTTATATGTTTTGTTGCGTTGGTAATATGTTTATTGCACTGGTGATATGTTTTCGCGCTTGTTATATGTTTATTGCGTTGGTAATATGTTTATTGCACTGGTGATATGTTTTCGCGCTTGTTATATGTTTATTGCACTGGTGATATGTTTTCGCGCTTGTGATATGTTTATTGCACTGGTTATGTGATAACAAACACCAGAATGCAAAAAAAGATTAGGACCTATATACATCCTTGGGCAATTCCCCGGATCAGTGAGAGGGGTCACTTAAATAAGGCTTAAACTAGACATTTAAACTAGACTTTTATTCCGGTCATGTACATGTATTCTATCATTTTGATCAACTTTTGATCTACGAAATCAAATATCTTCCAATCACTATAATCTTAACATGTATTTTGTAGTTATGTTAGTTAACAGTTTCCTTGTAGGACAATAATGTTCTTTTACCCGTGTGGGGAAGATTGCAATTTGCGTATATTATTCCGTATACATCTTGGTGTTGATCCAAGCCTCGTGCAATCCTTATGTTTGCCATTGCTTAAGTAGTTAAAATATTATCATGTAACTTGGTACACATGTTACAAATGCATACTAATGAGTTTAGCAAGGTGCATTAGTTAATCTAAAAATGTGTCCTGTTGGCACATAATCGACTAAAGAAAAAACAACGAAAATACGCTGGTTTCCAATTATTTAACTATGACCATATATGTTCCAATGATGCTTCCACGGTTAGTATTTAATATAAATTCACATAGATTTGCAAAATCAAATAATTATAATGTTCTTAAATTAACTGAATAACATGTTGACATTTTAAATGCATCTTTCACAATAATCCATTCACAGATGGAGCGACCACTTGCTTCCAATGTAACCACATGCCTGTGCCGGGAGATTGTGCAGTCGTAACACGATGTGAATATCATGAGGTAAACACAACTCAGAAAATACTACTAGTAACCAAGTTACATATCGAAGCCTGGTATGTAAAAGGTTAACTTTTGGACAAGGCTTGCATTTATCAGCAGAAAATAATATACATAACATAAATGAAGTATACTTCAGGCCCCAATTTTTCGAAACTTCTTAAGTCCCTTATAACAGGATAAAGCTTATCTTATTATTTTTGTTGTTCTATAAAATGTGCTATATTTACATCTTAAAGAATTTTGAGAAATTATGTAGGAAAAATCTGTATGATTATCAGAATAAACCATTTTTTATTTATCAAAAACCATTTTCAGTATGTATTTTGGCTTATTGACATAAGCGACTTAAGCCTGTTAAGCTTAAGAAATTTCGAAAAATTGGGGCCAGATGTGACAAACGAAACTGAGGAATAGGTTCAAGGAGAAAATATGGCTGACGTGTTGATTAGATGAACGGAATGTTACTTGTTTATATATCAGATCAGACAAAGATTTGTGAAGTAACTACATAACTAATGTTTAGGTCAAATCTGGCATTCATAACAAATGTGCATGTCAGATGGGACGGACATAACTGATGTATATAACAGATGGGACGAACATAACAGATGTATAAGCCAGATGGGACGGACATAACTGATGCATATGCCAGATGGGACGACATAACTGATGCATAGGCAAGATGGGAAAGACATAACTGATGCATAGGCCAGATGTGACGGACATAACTGATGTATAGGCCAGATGGGACGGGCATAACTGATGTAAAGGCCAGATGGGACGGACATAACTGATGGGACGACATAACTGATGCATAGGCCAGATGGGACAGACATAACTGATGCATAGGCCAGATGTTACGGACATAACTGATGTAAAGGCCAGATGGGACGGGCATAACTGATGCATTAGCCAGATGGGACGGGCATAACTGATGTATAGGCCAGATTGGACGTCATAACTGATTCATAGGCCAGATGGGACGGGCATAACTGATGTATAGGCCAGATGGGACGGGCATAACTGATGTATAGGCCAGATGGGACGGGCATAACTCATGTATAGGCCAGATTGGACGGATATATATGATGTATGGGTCAGATGGGACGGACATTATTGATGTATAGGTCAGATGGGACGGACAATACTGATGTATATGTCGAGGGGACGGACATAATTGATGTATAAGCCAGATGGGACGGACATAATTGATGTATAGGCCAGATGGGACGGGCATAACAGATGTATAGGCCAGATGGGACGGACATTACTGAGGTATAGGTCGAGGGGACAGACATAATTGATGTATAGGTCAGATGGGACGGACATAATTGATGCATATACCGGATGAGACGGACATAATTGATGCATACATCAGATGGGACGGACATAATTGATATATAGGTCAGATGGGACGGACATAATTGATGTATAGGTCAGATGGGACGGACACAACTGATGTATAGGTCTGATGGGACGGACATAATTGATGCATAAGCCAGATGGGACGGACATAATTGATGCATAGACCATATGGGACGGCATAATTGATGTATAGGCCAGATGGGACGGATATAACTGATGCTTAGGCCAGATGGGACGGACATAACTGATGTAAAGGTCAGATAAAAAGGACATAACTGATGTATAGGCCAGATGGGACGGACATAACTGATGCATAGGCCACATGGGACGGACATAACTGATGTATAGGTCGAGGGGACGGACATAACTGGTGTATAGGTCAGATTGGACGGACATAACTGATGTATAGGTCAGATGGGACGGACATAACTGATGTATAGGTCAGATAGGACGGACATAAGTGATGTATTGGTCAGATAGGACTGACATAACTGATGTATAGGTCATATAGGACGGACATAACTGATGTATAGGGCAGATTTGACGGACATAACTGATGCATTTGCCAGATGGGACGGGCATAATTGATGCATATGTCAGATGGGACGAACATAATTGATGCATAGATCAGATGGGACGGACATAATTGATGTATAGGCCAAATGGGACGGACATAACTGATGTACAGGTCAGATGGGACAGACGTAACTGATGCATAGGTCGATGGGACGGACATAATTGATGCATATGCCAGATGGGACGGACATAACTGATGCATAGGTCAATGGGCTTGACATAACTGATGCATAGACCAGATGGGACGGACATAACTGATGCATAGCTCGATCGGATAGACATGCCTTATGCATAGACCAGATGGAACTGACATACCAGATGTTTAGGTCAGATGGGACGGACATAATTAGTTTATAGGCCAGATGGGACGAACATAACTGATGTATAGGTTGATGGGATAGACATAATTGATGTTTATGTCAGAAAGTACGGACATAATTGATGCATCGGCCGGATGGGACGGACATAAGTAATGCATTTACCAGATGGGACGGACATAACTGATGTTTAGGTCAGATGGGACGGACATAATTGATGCATAGGCCTGATGGGACGGATATAACTATTGTTTAGGCCTGATGGGACGGACATAACTGATGCATATGCCAGATTGGACGGACATAACTGATGCATAGGCCAGATGGGACGGAAATATCTGATGCATATGCCAGATGGGACGGAAATAATTGATGCATAGGTCAGATGGGACGGACATAATTGATGCATATGCCAAATGGGACGGAAAAAATTGATGCATAGGTCAGATGGGACGGACATAATTGATGCTTATGCCAGATTGGAGGGACATGAACGATGTCTACAGATGTATAAGTCAGATGGGACGAACATAACTGATGTATTGTTCAGATGGGACGGACATAACTGATGTATAGGTCTGATGGGACGGACATAACTGATGTATAGGTCTGATGGGACGGACAAAACTAATGTATTGGTCAGATGGGACGGACATAACGGATGTATTGGTCAGATAGGACAAACATAACTAATGTGTAGGTCAGATTGGACGGACATAACTGATGTATAGGTCAGATGGGACGGACATAACTGATGTATAGGTCAGATAGAACGGACATAATTGATGCATATGCCGGATGGGACGGACATAATTGATGCATAGATCAGACGGGGCGGACATAATTGATGTATAGGTCAGATGGGACGGACATAATTGATGTATAGGTCAGATGGGACGGACATAACTGACGTATAGGCCAGATGGGACGGACATAATTGATGTATAAGCCAGATGGGACGGACATAATTGATGCATAGGCCAAATGGGACGGCATAACTGATGTATAGGCCAGATGGGACGGACATAAATGTTGCATAGGCCAGATGGGACGGACATAACTGATGTATAGGTCATATGGGACGGACATAACTGATGTATAGGCCAGGTGGGACGGACATAACTGATGTATAGGCCAGATAGGACGGACATAATAGATGCACAGGCCACATGGGACGGACATAACTGATGTATAGGTCGAGGGGACGGACATAACTGATGTATAGGTCAGATGGGACGATTATAACAGATGTATAAGCCAGATGGGACGGACATAACTGATGCATATGCCAGATGGGACGACATAACTAATGCATAGGCCAGATGTGACGGACATAACTGATGCGTAGGCGAGATGGGACGTGCATAAATGATGTATAGGCCAGATGGGACGGGCATAACTGATGCATAGGCCAGATGGGACGGACATTACTGATGTATAGGTCGAGGGGACGGACATAATTGATGTATAGGCCAGATGGGACGGACATAATTGATGTATAGGCCAGATGGGACGGACATAATTGATGAATAGATCAGATGGAACGGACATAATTGATGTATAGGTCAGATGGGACGGACATAATTGATGCATATGACAGATGGGACGGACATAATTGATGCATAGATCAGATAGGACGGACATAATTGACGTATAGGTCAGATGGGAAGGACTTAATTGATGTATAGGTCAGATGGGACGGACATAACTGATGTATAGGTCAGATGGGACGGACATAATTGATGCATAAACCAGATGGGACGGACATAATTGATGCATAGGCCAAATAGGACGGCATTACTGATGTATAGGCCAGATGGGACTGATATAACTGATGCATAGGCCAGATGGGACGGACATAACTGATGTAAAAGTCAGACAGAACGGACATAACTGATGTATGGGCCACATGGGACGGACATAACTGATGTATAGGTCGAGGGGACGGACAAAACTGATATATAGGTCAGATGGGACGGACATAACTGATGAAAAGGTCAGATGGGACGGACATAACTGATGTATAGGTCAGATAGGACAGACATAAGTGATGTATTGGTCAGATAGGGCTGACATAACTGATGTATAGGTCGTATAGGACGAACATAACTGATGTGTAGGCCAGATTTGACGGACATAACTAATGCATTTGCCAGATGGGACGGACATAATTGATGCATATGTCAGATGGGACGGATATAATTGATGCATGGATCAGATGGGACGGACATAATTGGTGTATAGGCCTGATGGGACGGATATAACTGATGTATAGGCCAGATGGGACGGACATAACTGATGCATATGCCAGATGGGACGGACATAACTGATGCATATGCCAGATGGGACGGACATAACTGATGCATATGCCAGATGGGACGGACATAACTGATGCATAGGCCAGATGGGACGGACATAATTGACGCATATGCCAGATGGGACGGAAATAATTGGTGCATAGGTCAGATGGGACGGACGTAATTGATGCATATGCCAGATTGGAGGAACATGAACGATGTATAGGTCAGATGGGACGGACATAACTGATGTATTGGTCAGATGGGACGGACATAACTGATGTATAGGTCTGATGGGACTGACATAGCTGATGTATAGGTCTGATGGAACGGACATAACTGATGTATTGGTCATATGGGACGGACATAACTGATGTATTAGTCAGATGGGACGGACATGACTGATGTATTGGTCAGATGGGACGGACATAACTGATGTATTGGTCAGATAGGACAAACATAACTAATGTGTAGGTCAGATAGGACGGACATAACTGATGCATAGGTCAGATGGGACGGACATAACTGCTGTATAGGTCAGATAGGACGGACATAACTGACGTATAGGTAAGATGGGATGGACATATCTGATGTATAGATAAGATGTGACGGACATAACTGATGTATAGGTCAGATAGAACGGACATAACTGATGTATGGTTCAAATAGGACGGACATAACTGATGTATGGTTCAGATAGGACGGACATAACTGATGTATGGTTCAGATGGGACGGACATAACTGATGTATGGTTCAGATAGGACGGACATAACTGATGTATAGGTAAGATGGGATGGACATAACTGATGTATAGGCCAGAGGGGACGGACATAACTGATGTATAGATAAGATGGGACGGACATAACTGATGTATAGGTCAGATGGGACTGACGTAACTGATGTATAAGTCAGATAGGACGGACATAACTGATGTATAGATAAGATGGGCAGATATAACTGATATATATGTCAGATGGGACGGACGTAATTGATGTTTAGGTCCGATGGGTCGGACATAACTGATGAATCGGTCATAGGAGACTAATAATACTGATGTATCGGTCATTTGTGACTTGCAATACTGATGTATTGGTCAACACGAGACTAGCGTTATTTATGTATAGGTCAGATTAGAGAAATATAACTGATGTAAAAGTCAGACTGCACGAACATTACTCCGCGAGTACAAAGGATTTCAGAGTGCTTGACTCCTAGCCATCGTTTTAGCCGTTATGAATACGCTATGTTACATTGAAGATAATTACCTGAATACACATAGTTTGCCTACTGTTTCAGATATGTTTTGTGGAGCAGGTGGTTACGCCCAATGGAAATATTGTGTACAATTCAGGCTGTCGAGATAGCAGGGTATGTAACAGCCCTAACGTAAATGTAAAGTTTATGTTTGACACTTTCGCTTTTGTTTCGGACAAACGGAAAAGTATGAGGCTGAAATGGTGCGAACGTCCCTAATCGTTGATAATAACAATGCAAAATTCGAGACCCATAATAGTCAATAATTACTGTTTTTTTATTGTAATAACGGACGTATCTATGGAGATTTTTATTGTAATAACGGACGTATCTATGGAGTGTTTATTGTAATAGCGGACGTATCTATGGAGTTTTTTATTGTAATAACGGACGTATCTATGGAGTTTTATATTGTTATAACGGACGTATCTGTGGAGTTTTTTTATTGCAATAACGGACGTATCTATGGAGTACGAAACACAAATCAACTAGTGCTTTGAAAGCTGCATTTAACTTTCTGCTAAATGTCAGGTAACGCTATATAAGTTTAGTACCAAATTTGTATTTGCCTGCTGAAAACCAATATGTAAAATAGACGACCAAGATGTATGCAATTTCATAACGGTATCTTTTTTAAGAAATCAGACGAATATTGACATTTTTTACAAGTTTTGAATGTCAAAAATATATAATAGTGTTTTCGGTAATTTAATGGCCTTCTTTAAGGAATGTTTGGTATGATATCACCCTGCCGTGCATCTTCTTCTTATTGCACTGATGTCACAGTAGGGACCAATTTCCTGTGTATTCGTTTATTGGTTAGGGGCCATGAAGGGTCCATTTCTATAATAAAATCTCCGGAACTTAACAAAAGGATACTCAGATGGAAGATCTGATAAGAGGGATCAAGGCAAGTAGATTAAGATCAATACACGGAGGTTGTGTACTGTACACAGATTTTGGGTGTCACTTATAGATGGTTTAAACGATACCAAATGAATATGGAACACCATATTATAACAAATAAGTTCTGGCATCTTTATTTAACATAATTATGTGGTTGTCTGATTCATATAAAGTTGAGCATCTGTTAACATGTGGCTGTTGCTACGGAATTATTTATAGATTTTTGTTAATATGTCTATACTAGTATGTATATACCAATCGCCAGCTGCCATCAAACAGTCAGTTAACCGATAGCATGATTATAGTTTACATAGAAATAATAACAAATTTAGTAACTGCCAACTGGCTTAGTCAAAACAAATCTCGCAAATTGATCTCGTCAAGATGCAGTCATTGCTTTGTCGACTCGTCAGTTGTAAAATTACAATTAGGGCGTTTTTGATTGATTCTAAACTAGTTTCAGTTTAAGTTTAAGGATTTTGGCCGTTTGGAATCCTGTTTCTAATGTTTTGCTTAAATTAACGCAGGCCTGGTTAGCTGGTTAGGTGTACAGCTTAAACAAAACGATTGAGATTGTGCATTTAGCAGTTATTACTGAATTTCTGCAAAACAATGATACTGCTGATGGTCGTTTGCATGTTTTAACTGCCACTAAATGGCGTTTCAACACATGTGTTGGATCATTGTCCACCGTATTATATTTTTAAATAAAGCTAGTTTTCGGATGGAAAAACCTGAGGAAACCGTCTCCGGATGGGGTTTCGATAGTTAAAACACTGAATATTCTATTTGAAACTGTCATAACAAATGCACAGTTCATAGAACCAATATAAAACAAACACTAGTTTATTACCAACAAAAACGCCATTAAAGCTGCACTCTCACAGATCGAACGTTTTGACAACTTTTTTTTTATTTTTTGCCTTGGAACGAGCAAAATTTTGCGTAAATATCTGCAAACCAGTGATAAAAGACTGCTGACAAAATATCAGATCTCAGCTTTACATATTTCCGTCCCAAAATTGAATATGCATTTTTCTTAAACCGTAAGAAACGGTTTAAGGCATACAACACTAAATTTGGAATGGAAATAATTATGAAGATCTGCGATCTGAACTTTTGTCAGCAGTCTTTTTATCATTGGTTAACAGATATTTACGCAAAATAATTCTTATTCCAAGACAAAAAATAACAAAGTTGGAAAAACGGTAAATCTGTGAGAGTGCAGCTTTAAAGTTATCATACTAATGTCTGCATTGGACAATTTCGAATGTTTTGATGTGCGATAAACCTGTACAAAGCTACATTTGATGCGTTAATCCCATCATTTAATGGCAATCAATTTTGTTTAGGGTATGGTTTGTTTTGGGCCTTTGTATTTGTGTGTAGTGGTGTTAGTATTTTCGGGTGTTTGTTTATGTGCATGTGATATCAATATTTTTGTGCCAATCATTCATTGTCGTCTGGGCCCTTGCCTTGTGCCCCATTACAGGGTTTAAAGTTGAATTGTCGACTACTAGGCTTGTCCCCCTTTATACATTGTATAATTGTATAATTGATTAGATTATCACTGACTTATTTTCACGGAAATTTTTCAGAAATGCCCAAACTATAATGCACCAGTTGGAAGGGATGTTACCGAATTGAATGTTTCTACCAATATTTACCATGGAGCGAGAAGTGGGCGTGGAACCACCGATGTTGTCACGTGCACAGAATGTTGCACTGATCCATATTGTAACAAGGACGGCTGCGGAACGAAAGGTAGTATTTCATTTACAGTCAATCGCATTTGTCTCGAAGTCGTTTGGGTCGAATTCTTCGTTGGCTCAAACTGGTTGAATAGGACCGATTTCATTGAAGTGAATTCCCCTTCGGCTCGAAAAGTTCGAGGCTCGATGTATTTTCGCCCGTCCCTGGGAGTTCAAGCCAACGAGTTTCGACTGTGCATAGATTACGAATCACGGAATAAATGATTTTCTTAGGAAAGAAAATAGAAATGTTCCCATATACATATCTCGATAGATTATCTGTATATTAATAATACAGAACTTGTGAAACATTACCTGTTTTTTTTTCTATCTACACGTACAGATACATTTCTCTGTTGAATTTAAGATCAGTTGCCATAACTTCTGTTAAAATTATACTTGTAGAATCTTTGTGAATGCATGAATCAGCTTCGTCGTCTAATCACATACAGAAAAATGGATGTATATGGACGCAGTTTACAACTTGCTATGATAAAAATAATGTTAACGTTAAATCATGTGATTTCAATTTAATAGCTAGGCTGCCACAAATTCCCGAATAAAAAACCCCGTAAAATATCCCTTTTATCCTTGATCTGCAGACAAATGAAGGAATGCCAAATTTTTTTGTTAAATGATGCGGTGGAAAATCGAACCAACTAACAATGGAATGACATCCAAGTGTGTTACCACTGGACGGCGGATTGTCACAATATTTTTGTGCTGTGTTTTAACACTTATAAAACTTTGTTCTCACGTATGTTTTTATGTGGAGTATCAATGGTCTAGTGGTAACACACTTGACTCCCAGTCCCGGGGACGCAGGTAAGATTCCCCGCCGCATCACTAAAATGATAATCGTCTTTCCGGAACGTTATTGGGAGTCCTGTGTGACATTGCTATACACTGGTGCACGTTGAAGAACCAGGGTAGCTATGACAAGGCGTACATTCTGTCGGTGCACTATGCTCCAAAAACTTTTAATAACTAACAATCTTATCGGAGCATCCGCCGAATGGGCAAGGCCCGAGCGCGAGTATTAAACACCATCATGTGTTTCTACCCAAACAGTTGTAGACAGAAGCCAACGAGGACCGTATTGTTACCAATGTATGGGTATTGACCAAATGGAGGAATGCCGCCACGTGACCAGATGTAATGTCCATGAGGTAAATCACAATTTTGAATTAATTAAGAAATTGCCTAGTCACCAGTTGTAATAAAAAACTGATTTAAACAATAAATTGAGGAATGTCGCCACGTGAACAGTTGCAATGTGCATGGAAGTTCGTCTAATTTTGAATTAATTCCGACATTGACTAGTCACCAGTTGTAATAAAAAAAATCAGACTGACCAACGCGTTTGAAATATAAATGGATTAATGCCGCCACGTGCACAGATGCAATGTACATGAATATACGTCTAATTTTTAACTATTTTTTAGTTATCTAGTCACCGGTTGTAATGAAAAACAGTTTGACCAAAGAGTATGAAAACTAAATGGGCCATTTTTATCAACATACGGTCAACAACTAAACAATATCGTTGACCAATAACTATAAAATCTTAATAATAGTTTTAGATCATTTCATTTCACTTTATAAAATGATTATGGATTCCATGCATTTGGCGATTAGTTAAAGATGTGCTTCTAAACTATGCCTTTAGCGTCGAAAGCCCTATTTGTGCTTTCTAATATAACCATTAATTAATAAACAACGATATTCAGAAAAAAAATACAAATCTGAATTAAGTCATTCCCGTTTGCACGATATTACCTGAAGGTAGTGTCTTGAGTTTTGGGAAACACCGGAGTGTCCAGCGGGAACTGGGCCTGCGACGTGTTGGTAAGAAATGTGTGCTCTTACCACTGCACTTACGGGTCATTTGTTTTATTTCAGGAGTGTATTGTTAAACAGTATGTTTAAGAATTTAAGACGCTGTTTTTAGTGTTAAGGGGAGACCGGAGAAGCCGGAAAATATACAGCTGTCCAGGTTGATGACCACCACCCAAACTCGTATACATTAAAACGGGAATTGAGCCCGCGACGCCTTTGAAAGTGTGTACATTAACCACTGCGCTTACCGGACATTTGTTTTATTTCTGGAGTATATTGTTAAACAGTATGTTTAAGAATTTGAGTGTTTAGGGGAGACCGGAGAAGCCGGAGAAAATACAGCTGTCCAGCTTGGTAAACACCGACCAAACTCGTTTACCCCAAAGCGGGACATTGCGCCCGCGGTAAGACTTGTGTGCGCTAACCACTACGCTTACCTGCCATTTCTTTCATTTCAGGAGTGTATTGTTAAACAGTATCTATACGACTTCAAGACGCTCTATGAGAGCAAGTGCATCAGACCAACGGTAAGAAGTAATTGAAAAGGGGTACAATATAGCAAAGGCACTGAATGAAACATACGTATATTTATTTTCGCGCAAAAACTTTATTTCACTTACTTGAATATATGAATTTTCGCATTCTTTTGGGATAGCCAATCAGAAAGCGGTTTAATTGAATGATTTGGCTCTTTTACAAGTTCAACGTCACGTAAGCGAGGTAATGGCATCTTTAAAAGTGCACACTATAGGTTGTATCGAGTTGTTTTGCTATTTTCATGTTTATAAAGCGTCATGTTAACAAAGTGATGGAAGTTCTAAAGGGGCATGTTACAGGTTTAATGGATTGGTTTTGGTATGTTAGATGTTCGTACAACGCCAAATAAACAAGAGTATAGAAGTTTTAAAGGAGCAAATTATCGGTTCACACTTGATAGATGTCCAAAAGATGCGTTTTCATTATTCTGCATTATCGTGTTTAACTAATTTGATTTTAATGATCAAGAAAGAAAGAAACAGATTGTCTGTTTACAGATAAAATATATTAGCCTTTTTTAAACGAGGTTTTCTGTCAACAGCTATATGTAACTACAATTTACTCAGTTAAAATGCCAAAATATCATTTACATATTTATATCTGTGCACAAATGATATGGGGTGTCCAATAGTTAAATTAATCACAATTGAAAAGTTATAATTGCGTCCTTTCTCAACTTCCATAAGAATTTGACCAGCATTTTCAAGTCTTTCAAGTCCTACTTTATTCTTCGTAGTATATATTAACGTGCAAGTGTCAAGAAATTTGAAATATCTTTCAATTCATTGTATCGAATTTATAAATAATTATGTACATGATCAATAATATAAGGGGAAAACGACCATATCGGTTTAAACTATTTTGGTTTTTATTCATTGTATTCAATTTGATAGTTGTAGTGTTGATATTTCTTATTCATATTGGTTAAACCAGTGAAAGAGTATATTCTATATATTTTACTTGGCTTTGCACGGGCTCTTTCAACTGTGTGCATCTACGGGTGAATTAAACCTTTCTAATACACACACTAACGTACAAATTCCTTACTTTGTTTTTTTTATAAATAAAAACTATAACTGCTATCTTTTATGGCCAGGGGCGTAGCTTGACGAAAATAAATGTGTAGACCACTTTCTTGGGGTGTCTCCCCCCCCCCGATTTTTATTTTAGCTATGTTGTGGTTGGTGCTTTTTGTTGTAAAAACATTAATGAGAACAACAATATCAATATTTTTACCTTGAAGTAAATTTATATTAAGGCGCATTTGTCGGGATTTCAAATTTAAGCCCCTAACCCCCTATGCCTTTATTGCAGATTTAGCAATTTTATTAATTCGATTTTCTGAAAAATGTGTAGGCCGCGGCCTACACGGCCTAAAGGAAGCTACGCCCCTGATGGCGGTTGTATCAATACAGGTATAAACCCCACGAATTTAAACATATGTTAATACTCTTCTACCTCTATAATAGTGTACAATCTTAATATATCATTATATTGCAGCAATGCAAATCCATCGAGTTGACGTATGCACAAAACAGCCAGCATGAATGTGTTCGATGTTGTGACGCAGATTTCTGCAACACCGACTGCCAATACATTTCCGGTTGATGACGTCATTAGATGACGTCATTACTGTACATGCACTTTCACTTTCATAAACATGAAATTGTTCAATTTAATTTTACTTTGATGTTTTAGATAAAGTATTGCATTACATAATTTGTTTGGTTTTCATTTAAGGTATTAGTTTTAAAGCTGCACTCTCACAGATTTACCATTTTTACAACTTTTTTTATTTTTTGTCTTGGAAAGTGCAAATTTTTGCGTAAATATCTGCAAGTCAATAATATAAGATTGCTGACAAACAATCAGATCGTAAAATTTCATATGTTCGTTCGAAAATAAATGTTTTATGGCCTAAACCGTTACTAACGGTTTAAGAAAAATCCATATAAGGACAATTTTTGAACTGAAATATAAAATTCTGCGATCTTATTTTTGTCAGCAGTCTTATTTAACTGGTTTCCATGGATTTTTGCAAAAATTTGCTCGTTTCAAGATAAAAAATAAAAAAAAGTTGTCAAAACGTGTAACCTGTGAGAGTGCAGTTTTAAAGAACTGTGGTTCTTCGTAGTTTGAAAATAGTTGGTCATTGCACAAATCAACATATTATAAATCAATATTAATACGGTGTAAATATGAATAGACATAATAAGACGGATAACGGAATTTACTGGCTTCGTCAGGTTTGTATAAATAATGTTTGGGTGTATTACCTTAAGCGTGTATTACAACGTATTTCTATGTCTTAAACCAGCTGCCATATTTCGTGATAAACAATTATTTGCAGGTGTTGATATAACAACATTTTAACGAGTCAAAATTTAATTCTATGAGGGTTTCCCATTTTGAAATTACTTCAGCAATTAGTCTTAAAACTACGCCTTACATTTCGACACGATCCGTGGCAAACAGATAAAGTTTTTAAAGTACGATTGACGTAGTTTATTATAGTTTCCTATTCATCCAAGGGAAATACAAAAATGTATATTTGAAGCTTAAAAACCGATAAAGTTGTACTGTCGTTTTGCCATGTTTTATTTTATTTTTTATCTTGGAATATCCGTGTTATATTGTTGCGGAACATGAATAATTGAATGGTAATCCAAAATATAAACTCTTATTGTCAGGGTAAAACTGAAGTTCTGATTTAAATCAGAAGTTGACCTATGCTTTGAGAGAGAAATGGCTTACCCGCGTATAAAGTAATTCCCTCTATTCGAAGAGTTTGCCAAATTTCTACGGGAAATGGTTAGGTTACGAAATTATCCCATTTTCAATTCTGATCAAATCGACACATTTCGTATCGGAAATCTCTGGATAGGAGGCCGGACGTATTTGCAAGAAAACATGAGGCGCACAATCAACGCAAATATGTCAGAACGAGGGAGGTCAATGTCACGGAATAGGGAGCAGTAGGCGTTATTTATATCCATAAGTTTATTCTCATTTATGTAGAATATCAGACACGTTTAGACTCTTGAATATAGTGCTGTGTATTGGCGTGGTATCGCTCTAATCTCATCTTTTGAAAAATTATTATCATGCTTGATTTAGATATCTTTCTTATCGTGTGCATGCTTTCACAATCATGTAGAGGAATACATAATATCAGTTACTTCCCTTTTACTGTGACTTATCACATGGTCATCATACAGTTAGCTCCCCTTTTCTAACTTTTGCCATTTGCAATCCATTGTTCAATAATCATAGTAGTTGTTCCGTCTTATTTACGTTGTAAGTAACATTGTCTCCATCTTATTAACATCTAATCTGTATCAATGCATAAGCTGGATGTATATGACTGATTATTGTTTGATTACATTACTTATCTTTTCTTATTTATATGTTTCAGATCTCCATCATTTTAGATGTCATAGTTCATGAATAAAAGATATCAAGCAACAGTAGTCAATACTCATTTTTTGGCTATAATTGATATCGATATGATGTATATGAATATGATGATTTACATAATATTTGGTCGGAAAAACAACAGAGGATAATTGTTTGTTTCAGTGTAAGATTGTAGTATAGTTCACCGAGTGAGCACCAAAATTTCTATTTCACATGTGGCGCAGCCAAGTGTGACATTCGAATACCAAACGTTTGATCGAATATTCGTTTGCATCCCTAGTTTTTCAAATGTACAATTCAATTGGATTGAAATAATAGACATTTATATTTAAATTTCACAATATATAAGGAAATTGGTTGAGATCAGGTTGATTTTGAAGCCCGCCAGACCGAATTACTACAAGCAAACGCATTAACTCGCAGCAAATAATTCTTTCTTACACATTCTGTAAATAGAACGACCTGAATGTAACCGAAACATTTTATGAATTGACGTTACAATAACTCGGGAAAAGATCAACAACTTGAAATCAGTTTTAGACGTTAATTAGAACAATTATGGCAACAAAACATTTAACATATTATAAATAAAGACTTTTTAAATAGTTGATTCAACACAAACAATAACAAGAACAATTGAACGATGAACACTTGTCATGTATATTGTTAAGCGATGAATTGCGTCCCTAACATATCCGAAGATACGACAAATATATAACTCAACTTGGTTTTAATGACTTACAGAAGGCGACATCATAGGTTAGTTTTGTCCCATATTCCAGACTGTAGAACAAAGAATTCAAAACAGAACGATGGCATGGTTAACGCTTCTCTTAAGCATCGGCAGAAAGATGAAGTCAAATACATCACACTCGCATTCGACTTGAATGCAGAATTCCAACTTGACTTGAATGCACGTTAACACCAGTATTTCGATTTTGGGCAACCGAAAATCCAACTCACTACGTGACCCTGTGTCAGGGATATAAACGAACCCGTCGTATTTACTCTCCTGACCTGCCCTGTGTAATAACAATCAACAATCTACTCTTCGGCAACAAACGTCTTTCTTTGGTAAAAACGCGCACTTGTGTTCCTAAAGTGTGACTCATTGTGCTTACTCGGTAGATTTTATTACGATCTTTCGTTACAGATACGAGGCTTTTAGAGCAAACCCAAACTTTTTTTTCGAAAAACAGACGAGAAAACTGTAGGCCAGCGGAACATTAAGATTTAAAATTGTATCGTTACAGACAAACATTTGTATCATTCCTGTTAGGTGGTGCAAACTAAGTTGTGTTACATACATAAGTATTTGTATTATTCCGGTATGGAGGTTCGAAATATATTAACTATATATCTTAGAAACAAACATCTGTATCATTGCTGTAATTTATTCTTATCTGAGAACATTGAAACCAAAACGAGACCGTGAACCAGGAGGCTAATCTAAAAAGAAGAAAAGCAAAAAGATTATCGTGGTTATATGTCAAAACCAGTCAATGATAGACTATAAAGTACAACGTTCTGCACACCAGGCTAATAATTTTGAGTATTTTTAGGTGGAATAAACAAAGTCCAACGGGCAATTAAATAGGTACATATATCCGCAATAAAATAGACATAGGAGACAGAGAAACATCGCACTCTCCTGGCGATACGAGTTTGAATTCCGATCTGGGCGCATGTGCTTTGTGGTCACTAAGCCGAACAAGTTGGTCTTTTCCAGGTTCTCCGGTTCCAGCCACAACACAAGACCACACCATGTGCCAATAAAAGTAACTTAGCAGAAGTTAAAATAAGTTCTGTAAATTAACTGTTAACTAATAAAAATTAATTATAAATTTTGGAACAAAATAACAAGGTAAAATGTTTTGACGATTAGTGCTAGTGGACAATTTATTCCGAAACAGTTTCGGTGAGACGGCCTAGTGGAAGATCACATTGTATTCCGACAATTACGAGAACCTAATGCGACACTGAGCCATATAAACCTTGGGTCAGCTTGAGTCAACAAAGGCATATTTCAATTAACGACTACTGCTTCTACTACTCCTTCTACTACAACTACTACTTCTACTTCTACTTCTTCTACCACTACAACTACTTTTACTCAGAACTCGGGTCATTGGAATAGTTCGGGCCATTAGCTTTCAATGCATTAGGCGCCGATCATTTGTACATCGTCAGCAAATGAAAATATATCCTTTTAATGCAAAGTTTTAGTTTAGTATTTGTGTTCATTGCGTAGTCACTTAGTGCGCCTACAATTGTCTGTCATAAACAACTATAAATCTAACCCTTTAATTCACAGTTGTAGTTTTGTGACTCGGACCCATAGCGTTAAGCACGTTGTTCGCTGAACACGTGTACGTTCCCGCATGCAGTGCTGGGTCGTAATTTAACACAACACCGCTTCTACCGTCTGGAGTAGTAGCCATGAAGCTAGGATTGGTGACAACAGGTCCAGGTGCCTGAAACAAAATCCGGTTTCTTTGGTTAATAGGACAACAATAATAGTCGATAATCGAATCAAATTGGATAATAAAAATCGATCGTGGAAACCGTTATAATCGATAATGAATTTTTATGCATCAATTAAACATGTTTATAATGTTAATGTCAACACCATCTATGCTCTATACATTTCATAATTTGTCCAAAACATTTATTAGTATTAGTTTTTGCCCCCAAAACATGATGTTTACACGTGCAATTAGTAAAATAATAAAGGCCATACACGAAAATCGATTACTGATGATTACATTTTACAAGCCAATAAGGAAGAAAGATTATTGAGAAAATTGTGTATTACGTTTTGTTTTGTCCATTTTCCCTTCAAATGATACAATAATATATGTAAACATCATGAATGTAACATTTACTTTTATCAAATATACTAGTAACTCCGTACTTGTATATAAAATCTCGTTATTGATATATGTTACAGCAACTAGCTTAGGTAAAAGTGTTTATTTATTTCTGTTCATTTCACTGTTAAGATATGATTCTACTAATAGACGGTAAGCGCTATGTTCGTTTTATAGGCTGTTACACAGTCGAAACTAGTTATGTCGAGCTTAGTTATCTCGATCTTCCGCTTATGTCGAATTTTACTGTTTTCATATGATTTTATTTTAATTATACGAAATGTCAGATCTCCAACAGTTACTAATGTTTACGATTTAGACATTTTGTTTTAATTTCAGCATTTGCAAAAAAAATGTGAAATTCATTTGAGCCTCTTTCTTCAATGATATCCCCTGACAACGATGGAATTCAGTCAGCTTTGTGTTTAGAAATAAGAGGATGTACCTGATGGAAGGTCCATGTAATGGTTGGTGGCGGGTAACCCACGTATTCGCATCGAAAGTAGAGAAAATGGGCGTTGCTATCCAAGGAGTGAGTGATGTGAATGACCCTGGCCGCCTCTATAAGAAAACACTTTGTGGAATGAGTTTTGTTTTACACATATTATGAAATAGGTTATAACAGCTGTAATCACACTCGTTGGCACGAAATTACGCAGGAGTGTCGTGAGAAAACCTATTTCAACATATTTACTACATATATGTTTGAATTAGATCAATACGAAACATGATTCAAGCATGTTTATAATTACAATGCAATTCAATTTAGAGCATTTTCAAACTTATTTTATTTAGTTATCACTCTTCGTTAATTCAGTTAAACAAGTTCATGATTATGTATTAATTATTTTAGGTTGGAACGCAGTCATTTGTCGCAGTATGATTTGTTTTCAATGTATGATTTTGCCCACTGAAACAGCCATTAAGCCATGCCCATTCGTGGATTTCTAAAAACATATTTTCCCATATGTGGATTTCTAAAACAAAATCTGCCTTATGTCGGAAATGAAAAAACGACATATTTTTTAATTCAAATGGCTTGTAGAAAGAGACAAGCCCGCATGTTGGATTGTATATATCACGCACGCACGCACGCACGCACGCACGCACGCACGCACGCACACACACACACACACACCGTTTGAAGGAGTCTATAGATATATATGTCTAATTGTGTGATTCTAAAGTTGTTTGTGTCCCTTTCTGTAATATAAACATAATTATATCGTTTTTGAAGATTTAGCTAAATTACAAAATCAAACCCTGCTGAAATATAAAGTAAAACTAATAATAATGCCATTTTAGGACCCTTCCAATTTAAAAGTCATTCAATTTAAGAAGATTTACTTACCAACTTTAATCAATAGTGTAGCATTGGCCTTTTCAAACGATTGCCCGGAAAACACAACACATTCATACAGCCCTTGGTTCGTGCTTTTAAGTTCAGCAATGTTTAACGTGTCACCATTCACCGTCACCCCATCTGGATAAACATCTGATCGCTTGAAACGTAACAGACGATAAGAGTAGGTAATATAAACGTAACCGTGTGCAGTTCAGCAATATTACCATACCGTTAGCAAGTGCTTAACATTGATATAAGCCTTATCTAGATAAGCAAACATTTAGGGTTAGCAATATTACCATACCGTTAGCAAGTGCTTAACATTGATATAAGCCTTATCTAGATAAGCAGACATTTAGGGTTAGAATATTTTTACGTTTTTTCTTTCTTTATGATTTTTGGGATAATGGTGAGATTTGTGCACGTAAACTGATTTAAACTCACAGTAAATTTATATTTTACTGACCGTTCCAAGGCGGTACCTAACAATCCTTGATAAACATACCAAGTTTTTTTATATATATAGTATGTATGCACTGTGCTGTTAGTGGAGTTTTGTGTTGTTCTTCCATGTTTCTTGTTTGTGATTTTATGTTTTGTGTTCTTTGTCTGGCGTTTACCAAGCGCCATTAAACCAGGTTTATGTTTAAACTTTTTGCAACTGACCTTGTTTCTGTAGTTTTTCAAATACGCATGAAAACACAATTGACATCAACTTTAGCCAAAACTAGCTAATTTAAGCAAGATATTGATTTTTAATTTTTTAAAATTGATTTATTTTACTAACTTATATGGAGAAAGGCAATAGCACATACATTTTATCTGAACTTAGTTATGTTAATCCCAGTCTAATTTTCGGCAAGTATTGTTGTCTCATGTTTAAATACCTATTTTCATTCGAAACATTTTATCAATATTTGTGCTGTCTGACCCTAAAAATAGTAAAAGTTTCTCTATAAATGATTTCAACCCATACAGGTAATAAAGAAAACTTCACAACACTTGAAATTAAATTTAAAAATCCAAGAGTGAATTTAAGAAAAACACAACTTTTACAACTAGAACAAGATTATAACTTACACCACTGTGGTTCCAGACTACTCTTGTTATCGGTTTGTTTGCAACACATCGCAGTGAAAGTGGTTTCAGATATTCGCCGGTTCTGTTGCCGTCAATAGTCACTGTAAATAAAAACAAAACAATTTACCATTGCAAAAACTGTTTCCTATTGGTGTCCCGATATACCCTTGATTTGAGCTACCATTCATAATGTATCTTCCTTCGGAGTATTTTTATTTATAACCATTTATAACCATTAATTCTTTTATCAATTGTTGAATTTGTTACCGGAGTTCCGACATAGTCTTAATTTTTGCTACGAAACCTATTTTTGAAAGAAAGTTTCTCTTATCGATATTTTTTCTCGCTTTGGGTGAATATTCAGTTGTTTGACGGTTGTTTCTTGGATAAAACATTCAATGCCACTGCCCTGTGGTATGTGCACTCGATCCCAACAAAGGCGAGATAGACACAATTCCAGGACGGGAGAATTTGGGTTTTGTTTGTGGTCACCAAGCCGGACAAGTTGGTTTCCACAGGTAATCCCATTTCCCCCAAAATACAAGATAGCACTCTCACACGGTATCTCACCATCGAGAACCATAATTTATTGTTAAAAATACTTGCATTCGTTGGGAAATAAATTTTAATAAATAAGTTTAAACTGCTAACCATATTAAGCTGCATTGAGCCAATTCGGCATAAATTATATGTGGTAACATAGTGTGCGTAAGTTTATCTATGCTCACACTGGGGCAAGGCCCTCTCTGCGAGTGCTCCGAAAAGATTGTTACTCATTTTAATGTTGTGGAGCATAGTGCACTGGCAGAATATAAAATATAATCCTGGTTAGAGCTACCCTAGTTTTTAAACGTGAACCAGTGTACAGCATTGTCAAACAGGACCCCCATTGAAACGTCCCTCTCGGAAGAAGATAAGAATTGTTTTAATGGTGCAACAAGGAATATAATTATTAACCTGTTACTTCTGGATTGAGGAGTCAAGTGTGTTACCTAAGTAACCTAAGAGACGGAACGTGAATAAAAACCCGATTTAAAAGCGTGACTCCGCCAAAGTCAAAAGTTGTAACCAATCAAACATCTCCGCAAAAAAACATACGCATTCCGATTGGAAGAGACATAGCATGGATTAACTAATGAACGAAAGGAAACAACACGTTAAACGTCGAAGGGTATGCACTGTGACACATAAAAAGCTCATTGTGATAAAACAAACACATCATTTTGAGCATTATAAATATACATATAAATGTTGTTTAAGTTGCATGTATTACGATCTTTAAAGCTGCACTCTCACAGATTGAAGGTTTTGACAACTTTTTTATTTTTTGTTTTGGAACGAGACAATTTTTGCGCCGATTCATGAAAACAATTATATTAGACTGCTGACAAAATATTAGATCGCAGATTTTTATATTTAAGGGTAAAAATTGATGTTTTGTGCATTTTTCTTAAACCGTTACTAGCGGTTTAAGCCATTCATTTTCGAACGGAAATATGAAAATCTACGATTTGATTTTTTGTCAGCAATCTTACATCGATGGGATGCAGATATTTACGCAAACAATTGCTCTTTCCACGACATTTTTTTTTTTAAAGTTGTAAACATGGTAAATATGTGAGAGTGCAGCTGTAAGTGGTTAATAATTATTTTACCGTTCCAAGGTAGCCACTGTTTATTTAGGTAATTCCTTAAATCATTACATATGAAATTGTATTTACTTCAGTTTGGTATATTTCGTGTACTTGGATTTTGTTACCTGTAAGTGGGGCACCTCCACTTGTTGTAGTTTGTGCAGTTGTAGTTGTTTCTCTCGTCGACTGTGCTGGTTTATTGAATAAAATTTAAGAAAAGACATAAGAAAATGAATGTAATAATAAAAATATAATACCATATTATCAATGTGTGTCAAAATACTTTTGCACTAAGGAAATTTCTTACTTGTGAATTACTTATAAATAGAGGAATAACGAAATGGGATGATATGAAATATGAAACTTAACTACAACTTCATTGTATATGTCTAGCTTTATTTATATCGAGCAATCCGATTAGCTACATCGTTCTTAGATCCAATGTAGACCATGAGTGAAAACTCGCCTGGTCCCGTTGTGTATGATGTGCTGACTTTTCTATTCATTTATCTGACAAAAAGAAAAAGGAAATATTGTCCGTTTTTCTCTGCCTTTCTGATCCAATATACACGGGAACTACACTATAACAAACACTATTTTTGTATTTTATACAGTGAACCAGCTGGGAACATATTTTTGCATTTGATACAGTGATCTAGCTCGTAATATATAATCAAACTGAGCTTAGCTAGAATTTAATGCTGCATACTAACCAGAAAGAAGCTGCTAAATGGAATATTTTACATCCTTGGGTGTATTTGTATGTTTTATCTTGGGAATCAAGTCCAGAAGTTCTACAATGAATTTATGCAGACACATTGGAATCTTATTTTATGTGCACAATTATATTGGTGAAATTAACACGTAGAATGAATATGCTCGCCTCAAATCTGAGTTGAACAAATGCCTAAACTCCTTCACCATTCATAAAAGCTGTAGCGACTTCGGACAAACTTGTACATGTTAAAAAGAATTTAAGACTTTCGGGGATTCAATTTTTCATTATTCTCACGATTTAAGGGAAAGTGACCTTACCCACGTTAATGAAACAATACTTAATCTTGTCTGCGCACTGTGGCCACAATCTGACAATGTTTTTACCCTTACTACTACTGTGTCCGACGTCGATAGATGAGTTTCTTGGTAGTGTCGTAAAATAAAAGTATACAAAACGCCGTGCGAGCGGTGAGGTGAACAAATGCATATAAACCCAAAAGTATCGAAGGAAGCTATAATCAATGGTTGACTATATTGAAGTGGAATATTCAATATATATATATCCGTTATTACTAGATGTGGTAAAGTCCATCTGAATTGCACTTTTGACAAATGCAACTCTACAGTAAGGTTATGACATTTTGACCCCTCTAAATGTCAAATAATTTTATATGGAATGGATAAGAATATGGTTAAATCAGTTGCAATGTAATATGTCAATACTTATACTACTATTATCTTTAGTAAGTTTAACTTTAATAGCATGTCTCTTTCGTGTTTTCAGTAACATCAAACAGGAAATCTCAAAGTAAAACGAAATGTCAAAAGGTACTATACATGACATGTGCTGTTTAAGTTTTAACTGACACAATATTTATGCACAAAGCTACAGAAACATGCTCAGTAGCAAAAAGTTTAAACATAAACCCGGTTTAGTGGCACTTGGCAAACGCCAAAGACATAGAACACAAAATCACAAACAAGAAACATAGAACAGCACAAAACTCTACAAACAGCACAGTGCATAAATACTATATATATATATATATATATATAATTGGTATGTTTATCAAGAATTGTTAGGTACCGCCTTGGAACGGTCAGTAAAATGTAAATTTACTGGGGGTTTAAACCAGTTTATGTGCACAAACCTCACTCTTATCACAACAATCCTTAATAAAGATAAAACGCAAAAGGTTAATCTTATCAAAGTATGCATTAACTTGAGGAAACTTATCAATAAAACAAATAATAATACAAAAACGAAAAGGTAAAGTTCGTCTATGATAAGAGATCCCAACTCTATCGGCAAACGGAGGGAAACCATTCAGAGCACCTTATGCAAATACTTTTCAAAGATACGATGCAGTCATTGTAAGAAACCAAAAACATCACACACAGTCTGCCTTATAAAATAAAACTGTGTGATCATAGAGTTTCATAATAAAAAGCATCATTGTACTAAAACTGGGAACAAAAAATGAAAAACATTATTAAAAATAAAAGTGACTTGTATATGCTATTCTCTGCTAAGTGCTGTTCCAAAATAAAGCAGAATCATTTTTTTGCATGTTGTTTATATTGAAATAAAAATATAGAGTATGAGTTTAGCAGAGAACACTGTAAGTATGCATATAACTACTGGGTGAGATATAACCGTTTCACTGTAATATTTGGTATGAAACCACTGAGAGTATATCACTGCGCCCATTACTAACGGGGTAACTACTTATATTTGATTCGTTTGTGACGCTGCGGGTTTAAAAGGTTTAAAACATATGAACTGTTCTTGAATAAAAAAAACTTACTTCCATTTTCGTTGCACACAGCCAAGTTGCAGTAACTTTTGTCACAGCATTTTACACAGCCAATACTAATGTGTGCAGTGGGAGCAGAAAACGCCCTGCAAACCTTTTCACGTAAGGAAATATTGTCAATAATATGGCATTAACAAATGAATGTGAAATTGGGAGGTAGTAGGTAGGTGGTAGTTGGGAGGTAGTAGGTAGGTGGTAGTAGGTAGGTGGTAGTTGGGAGGTAGTAGGTAAGTGGTAGTTGGAAGGTAGTAGGTAGGTGGTAGTAGGTAGGTGGTAGTTGGAAGGTAGTAGGTAGGTGGTAGTAGGTAGGTGGTAGTTGGGAGGTAGTAGGTAGGTGGTAGTTGGAAGATAGTAGGTAGGTGGTAGTTGGGCGGTAGTAGGTAGTTGGTAGTTGGGAGGTAGTAGGTAGGTGGTAGTTGGGAGGTAGTAGGTAAGTGGTAGTTGGGAGGTTGTAAGTAAGTAGTAGTTGGGAGGTAGTAGGTAGGTGGTAGTTGGGAGGTAGTAGGTAGGTGGTAGTTGGGAGGTAGTAGGTAGGTGGTAGTTGGGAGGTAGTAGGTAAGTGGTAGTTGGAAGGTAGTAGGTAGGTGGTAGTTGGGAGATAGTAGGTAGGTGGTAGTTGGGAGGTAGTAGATAGGTGGTAGTTGGGAGGTAGTAGGTAGGTGGTAGCTGGGAGGTAGTAGGTAGGTGGTAGTTGGGAGGTAGTAGGTAGGTGGTAGTTGGGAGGTAGTAGGTAGGTGGTAGTTGGGAGGTAGTAGGTAAGTGGTAGTTGGTAGGTAGTAGGTAGGTGGTAGTTGGGAGGTAGTAGGTAGTTGGTAGTTGGGAGGTAGTAGGTAGGTGGTAGTTGGGAGGTAGTAGGTAAGTGGTAGTTGGGAGGTTGTAAGTAAGTAGTAGTTGGGAGGTAGTAGGTAGGTGGTAGTTGGGAGGTAGTAGGTAGGTGGTAGTTGGGAGGTAGTAGGTAGGTGGTAGTTTGGAGGTAGTAGGTAAGTGGTAGTTGGAAGGTAGTAGGTAGGTGGTAGTTGGGAGATAGTAGGTAGGTGGTAGTTGGGAGGTAGTAGATAGGTGGTAGTTGGGAGGTAGTAGGTAGGTGGTAGCTGGGAGGTAGTAGGTAGGTGGTAGTTGGGAGGTAGTAGGTAGGTGGTATTTAGGATGTAGTAGGTAGGTGGTAGTTGGGAGGTAGTAGGTAGGTGGTAGTTGGGAGGTAGTAGGTAGGTGGTATTTGGGAGGTAGTAGGTAGGTGGTAGTTGGGAGGTTGTAGGTAGGTGGTAGTTGGGAGGTAGTAGATAGGTGGTATTTGGGAGGTAGTAGGTATGTGGTAGTTGGGAGGTAGTAGGTAAGTGGTAGTTGGGAGGTAGTAGGTAGGTGGTAGTTGGGAGGTAGTAGGTAGGTGGTAGTTGGGAGGTAGTAGGTAGGTGGTAGTTGGGAGGTAGTAGGTAGGTGGTAGTTGGAAGGTAGTAGGTAGGTGGTAGCTGGGAGGTAGTAGGTAGGTGATAGTTGGGAGGTAGTAGGTAGGTGATAGTTGGGAGGTAGTAGGTAAGTGGTAGTTGGGAGGATGCAGGTAGGTGGTAGTTGTGAGGTTGTAGGTAGGTGGTAGTAGATAGGTGGTAGGTTGGTGGTAGTCGGGAGGGGGTAGGAAGGTGGTAGTTGGGAGGTAGTAGGTAGGTGGTAGTTGGGAGGTTGTAGGTAGGTGGTAGTAGGTAGGTGGTAGGTAGGTGGTTGTTGGGAGGAAGTAGGAAGGTGGTAGCTGGGAGGTAGTAGGTAGGTGGTATTTGGGATGTAGTAGGCAGGTGGTAGTTGGGAGGTAGTATGTGGGTGGTAGATGGGAGGTAGTAGGTAAGTGTTAGATGGAAGGTTGCAGGTAGGTGGTAGTTTTGAGGTAGTAGGTAGGTGGTAGCTGGGAGGTAGTAGGTACGTGGTAGTTGGGAGGTAGTAGGTAGGTGGTAGTTGTGAGGTAGTAGGTAGGTGGTAGTTGGGAGGAAGAAGGTAGGTGGTAGTTGGAAGGTAGTAGGTAGGTGGTAGTTGGAAGGTAGAAGGTAGGTGGTAGTTGGGAGGTAGTAGGTAGGTGGTAGTTGGGAGGTTGTAGGTAGGTGGTAGTTGGGAGGTTGTAGGTAGGTGGTAGTTGGGAGGTAGTAGGTAGGTGGTAGTTGGGAGTTAGAAGGTAGGTGGTAGTTGGAAGGTAGAAGGTAGGTGGTAGTTGGAAGGTAGTAGGTAGGTGGTAGTTGGGAGGTAATACGTAGGTGGTAGTTGGGAGTTAGAAGGTAGGTGGTAGTTGGAAGGTAGAAGGTAGGTGGTAGTTAGAAGGTAGAAGGTAGGTGGTAGTTGGAAGGTAGTAGGTAAGTGGTATTTGGGAGGTAGTAAGTAGGTGATAGTTGGAAGGTGGTAGGTAGGTGATAGTTGGAAGGTAGAAGGAAGGTGGTAGTTGGGAGGTTGTAGGTAGGTGGTAGTTGAGAGGTAGTAGGTAGGTGGTAGTTGGAAGGTAGTAGGTAGGTGGTAGTTGGGAGGTTGTAGGTAAGTGGTAGTTGGGAGGTAGTAGGTAAGTGGTAGTTGGGAGGTAGTAGGTAGGTGGTTGTTGGGGGTAGTAGGTAGGTGGTAGTTGGAAGGTTGTAGATAGGTGGTAGTTGGGAGGTAGTAGGTAGGTGGTATTTGGAAGGTAGTAGGCAGTGGTATTTGGGAGGAAGTAGGTAGGTGGTAGTTGGAAGGTAGTAGGTAGGTGGTAGCTGGGAGGTAGTAGGTAGGTGGTAGTTGGGAGGTAGTAGGTAGGTGGTAGTTGGGAGGTAGTAGGTAGGTGGTAGTTGGGAGGTAGTAGGTAGGTGGTAGTTGGGAGGTAGTAGGTATGTGGTAGTTGGGAGGTAGTAGGTAAGTGGTAGTTGGGAGGTAGTAGGTAGGTGGTAGTTGGGAGGTAGTAGGTAGGTGGTAGTTGGGAGGTTGTAGGTAAGTGGTAGTTGGGAGGTAGAAGGTAGGTGGTAGTTGGAAGGTAGTAGGTAGGTGGTAGTTGGGAGGTAGTAGGTAGGTGGTAGTTGGAAGGTAGTAGATAGGTGGTAGTTGGGAGGTAGTAGGTAGGTGGTAGTTGGGAGGTAGTAGGTAAGTGGTAGTTGGGAGGTAGTAGGTAGGTGGTAGTTGGGAGGGGGTAGGTAGGTGGTAGTTGGGAGGAAGTAGGTAGGTGGTAGTTGGGAGGTAGTAGGTAGGTGGTAGTTGGGAGGTAGTAGGTAGGTGGTAGTTGGGAGGAAGAAGGTAGGTGGTAGTTGGAAGGTAGTAGGTAGGTGGTAGTTGGAAGGTAGAAGGTAGGTGGTAGTTGGGAGGTAGTAGGTAGGTGGTAGTTGGGAGGTTGTAGGTAGGTGGTAGTTGGGAGGTTGTAGGTAGGTGGTAGTTGGGAGGTAGTAGGTAGGTGGTAGTTGGGAGTTAGAAGGTAGGTGGTAGTTGGAAGGTAGAAGGTAGGTGGTAGTTGGAAGGTAGTAGGTAGGTGGTAGTTGGGAGGTAATACGTAGGTGGTAGTTGGGAGGTAGTAGGTAGGTGGTAGTTGGGAGGTAGTAGGTAGGTGGTAGTTAGAAGGTAGAAGGTAGGTGGTAGTTGGAAGGTAGTAGGTAAGTGGTATTTGGGAGGTAGTAAGTAGGTGATAGTTGGAAGGTGGTAGGTAGGTGATAGTTGGACGGTAGAAGGAAGGTGGTAGTTGGGAGGTTGTAGGTAGGTGGTAGTTGAGAGGTAGTAGGTAGGTGGTAGTTGGAAGGTAGTAGGTAGGTGGTAGTTGGGAGGTTGTAGGTAGGTGGTAGTTGGGAGGTAGTAGGTAAGTGGTAGTTGGAGGTAGTTAGTGGTGGTAGTTGGGGGTAGTAGGTAGGTGGTAGTTGGAAGGTTGTAGGTAGGTGGTAGTTGGGAGGTAGTAGGTAGGTGGTATTTGGAAGGTAGTAGGCAGTGGTATTTGGGAGGAAGTAGGTAGGTGGTAGTTGGAAGGTAGTAGGTAGGTGGTTGTTGGGAGGTAGTAGGTAGGTGGTAGCTGGGAGTGATAGGTAGGTGGTAGCTGGGAGGTAAGTAGGTAGGTGGTATTTGGAGGTAGTAGGCAGGTGGTAATTGGGAGGTAGTAGGTAGGTGGTAGTTGGGAGGTAGAAGGTAGGTGGTAGTTGGGAGGTAGTAGGTAGGTGGTAGTTGCGAGGTAGTAGGTAAGTGATTGTTGGGAGGGTAGTAGGTAAGTGGTAGTTGGGAGGTAGTAGGTAGTGTTAGTTGGGAGGAAGTAGGTAAGTGTTAGTTGTCTAATTGTGTGATTCTAAAGTTGTTTGTGTCCCTTTCTGTAATATAAACATAATTATATCGTTTTTGAAGATTTAGCTAAATTACAAAATCAAACCCTGCTGAAATATAAAGTAAAACTAATAATAATGCCATTTTAGGACCCTTCCAATTTAAAAGTCATTCAATTTAAGAAGATTTACTTACCAACTTTAATCAATAGTGTAGCATTGGCCTTTCCAAACGATTGCCCGGAAAACACAACACATTCATACAGCCCTTGGTTCGTGCTTTTAAGTTCAGCAATGTTTAACGTGTCACCATTCACCGTCACCCCATCTGGATAAACATCTGATCGCTTGAAACGTAACAGACGATAAGAGCAGTTAATATAACAGTAACCGTGTGCAGTTCAGCAATATTACCATACCGTTAGCAAGTGCTTAACATTACTATAAGCCTTATATAGATAAGCAGACATTTAGGGTTAGCAATATTACCATACCGTTAGCAAGTGCTTAACATTGATATAAGCCTTATCTAGATAAGCAGACATTTAGGGTTAGGATATTTTTACGTTTTTTCTTTCTTTATGATTTTTGGGATAAGGGTGAGATTTGTGCACGTAAACTGATTTAAACTCCCAGTAAATTTATATTTTACTGACCGTTCCAAGGCGGTACCTAACAATCCTTGATAAACATACCAAGTTTTTTTATATATATAGTATGTATGCACTGTGCTGTTAGGGGAGTTTTGTGTTGTTCTTCCATGTTTCTTGTTTGTGATTTTATGTTTTGTGTTCTTTGTCTGGCGTTTACCAAGCGCCATTAAACCAGGTTTATGTTTAAACTTTTTTGCTACTGACCTTGTTTCTGTAGTTTTTCAAATACGCATGAAAACACAATTGACATCAAGTTTAGCCAAAACTAGCTAATTTAAGCAAGATATTGATTTTTAATTTTTTAAAATTGATTTATTTTACTAACTTATATGGAGAAAGGCAATAGCACACACATTTTATCTGAACTTAGTTATGTTAATCCCAGTCTAATTTTCGGCAAGTATTGTTGTCTCATTTTTAAATACCTATTTTCATTCGAAACATTTTATTAATATTTGTGCTGTCTGACCCTAAAAATAGTAAAAGTTTCTCTATAAATGATTTCAACCCATACAGGTAATAAAGAAAACTTCACAACACTTGAAATTAAATTTAAAAATCCAAGAGTGAATTTAAGAAAAACACAACTTTTACAACTAGAACAAGATTATAACTTACACCACTGTGGTTCCAGACTACTCTTGTTATCGGTTTGTTTGCAACACATCGCAGTGAAAGTGGTTTCAGATATTCGCCGGTTCTGTTGCCGTCAATAGTCACTGTAAATAAAAACAAAACAATTTACCATTGCAAAAACTGTTTCCTATTGGTGTCCCGATATACCCTTGATTTTAGCTACCACTCATAATGTATCTTCCTTCGGAGTATTTTTATTTATAACCATTTATAACCATTAATTCTTTTATCAATTGTTGAATTTGTTACCGGAGTTCCGACATAGTCTTAATTTTTGCTACGAAACCTATTTTTGAAAGAAAGTTTCTCTTATCGATATTTTTTCTCGCTTTGGGTGAATATTCAGTTGTTTGACGGTTGTTTCTTGGATAAAACATTCAATGCCACTGCCCTGTGGTATGTGCACTCGATCCCAACAAAGGCGAGATAGACACAATTCCAGGACGGGAGAATTTGGGTTTTGTTTGTGGTCACCAAGCCGGACAAGTTGGTTTCCACAGGTAATCCCATTTCCCCCAAAATAAAAAATAGCACTCTCACACGGTATCGCACCATCGAGAACCATAATTTAATGTTAAAAATACTTGCATTCGTTGGGAAATAAATTTTAATAAATAAGTTTAAACTGCTAACCATGTTAAGCTGCATTGAGCCAATTCGGCATAAATTATATGTGGTAACATAGTGTGCGTAAGTTTATCTATGCTCACACTGGGGCAAGGCCCTCTCTGCGAGTGCTCCGAAAAGATTGTTACTCATTTTAATGTTGTGGAGCATAGTGCACTGGCAGAATATAATCCTGGTTAGAGCTACCCTAGTTTTTAAACGTGAACCAGTGTACAGCATTGTCAAACAGGACCCCCATTGAAACGTCCCTCAGGGAAGAAGATAAGAATTGTTTTAATGGTGCAACAAGGAATATAATTATTAACCTGTTTCTTCTGGATTGAGGAGTCAAGTGTGTTACCTAAGTAACCTAAGAGACGGAACGTGAATAAATACCCGATTAAAGAGCCAAAGTCAAAAGTTGTAACCAATCACCTATCTCCGCAAATAACATACGCCTTCCGATTGGAAGAGACATAGCATGGATTAACTAATGAACGAAAGGAAACAACACGTTAAACGTCAAAGGGTATGCACTGTGACACATAAAAAGCTCATTGTGATAAAACAAACACATTATTTTTAGCATTTTAAATACACATATAAATGTTGTTTTAATTGAATCACGCTCTTTCAGTGGCTAATGATTCTTGTCCCGTTCCAAGGTAGCCACTGTCTATTAAGGTAATTCCTTAAATCATTACATATGAAAATGTATTGACTCCAGTTTGGTATATTTCGTGTACTTGGATTGGGTTACCTGTAAGTGGGGCACCTCCACTTGTTGTAGTTTGTGCAGTTGTAGTTGTTTCTCTCGTCGACTGTGCTAGTTTATTGAATAAAATTTAAGAAAAGACATAAGAAAATGAATGTAATAATAAATTATGATATCATATTATCAATGTGTATCAAAATACTTTTGCACTGAGAACATTTCTTACTTGTAAATTACTTATAAATAAAGGAATAACAAAATGGGATGATATGAAATATTAAAATATAAGTCAATATTATGATCATACATGAATGACTTCTTCATAATAGGTCAAGCTATATTTATATCGAGCAATTCGATTAGCTACATCGTTCTTAGATTCAATTCAGACCAGCAATGAAAACTCGCCTGGTCCCGTTGTGTATGATGTGCTGACTTTTCTATTCATTTATCTGACAAAAAGAAACAGGAAATATTGTCCATTTTTCTCTGCCTTTCTGACCCAATATACACGGTAACTACACTATTACAAACAGTTTTGTATAATATACAGTGAACTAGCTGGGAACACATTTTTTTCATTTGATACAGTGAAATCGCTCGTAACATATAATCTAACTGAGCTTAACTAGAATTAAGTGCTGCATACTAACCACAAAGAAACTGCTAAACGCACTATTGTACATTCAAGGGGGGGGGGTATTTGTATGTTTTTATCTTGAGAATCAAATCCAGTGCTGCAATGAATTTATGCAGAAAAACTGGATTCGATTCCCTAATAAATCTTGTTATATGTGCACAATTATATTAGTGAAATAAACACGTAGAATTAATATGTTCGCCTCAAATCTGAGTTGAACATATGCCAAATCTCCTTCATCATTCATAAAAGCTGCGGCGAATTCTGACAAACTTGTACATGTTAAAGAGAATTTAAGACTTTCGGGGATGCATTTTTTCATTTTTCTCACGACTTAAAAGAAAGTGACCTTACCCACGTTAATGAAACAATAATTAATCTTGTCTGCGCACTGTGGCCACAATCTGACAATGATTTTACCTTTACTTCTACTGTGTCAGACGCCGATAGATGAGTTTCTTGGTAATGTCGTAAAATAAAAACATACAAAACGCCGCGCCAACGGTGAGGTGAACAAATGCATATAAACCCAAACAATATCGAAGGAAGCTATAATTAATCGTTGACTATGTTGAAGTGGAACATTCATTTTATATATCCGTTATTACTAGATGTGGTAGTGTCTATCTGAATTGCACTTTTGATAAAATGAAATGTACAGTAATAAATTTGTTCCCCTCTAAATGTCACATAATTATATATAGAATGGGTAGGAATATAGTTAAATCAGTTGCAATGTAACATGTCAATACTTATACTACTATTATCTTTAGTAAGTTTAACTTTAATGTTATGTCTCTTTCTTGTTTTCAGTAACATCAAACAAGAAACCTCAAACTAAAACGAGCTGTCAAAAGGTCGTATACATGACATGTAGTGTTTAAAGGCCTAGTTTAAGCCTTCTATAAGTAACCCCTCACAAAAAAAAACTGTGTATAGTACACAACCTCTGTGTATTCATCTTATTTTACTTGCCTTGATCCCTCTTCTCAGATCTCAGATCTGCTATCCTGCTGTGCATTTTTCAAAGTTTTATTATAGAAATTGACCCTAAAGGGTCCTGAGCAAATAAACGAATACACAGGAAATTGGCCCCTTCAGTGACACCAGTGCAATTAGCAGAAGATGCACAGCAGGGGATTATCATGCCAAACATTCCTTAAACTTGACCTTTAAGTTTTATCTGACTCTAAAATGCTAAGTGCTGTTCCAAAATAAAGTAGAACTTTTCTTTGTATGTTGTTAATATTGCAGCAAAAATATAGAGTATAAGTTTAGCAGAAAAGAATGTAAGTATGTACATGTATTATTAATATAGAGTATAAGTTTAGCAAAGAACACTGTAAGTATGTACATGTATTACTAATATAGAGTATAAGTTTAGCAGGGAACACTGTAAGTATGTACATGTATTACTAATATAGAGTATAAGTTTAGCGGAGAACACTGTAAGTATGTACATGTATTACTAATATAGAGTATAGGTTTAGCGGAGAACACTGTAAGTATGTACATGTATTACTAATATAGAGTATAGGTTTAGCAGAGAACACTGTAAGTATGTACATGTATTACTAATATAGACTATAGGTTTAGCAGGGAACACTGTAAGTATGTACATGTATTACTAATATATAGTATAAGTTTAGCGGAGAACACTGTAAGTATGTACATGTATTGCTAATATAGAGTATAGGTTTAGCGGAGAACACTGTAAGTATGTACATGTATTACTAATAGAGAGTATAAGTTTAGCAGGGAACACTGTAAGTATGTACATGTATTGCTAATATAGAGTATAAGTTTAGCAGAGAACACTGTAAGTATGTACATGTATTACTAATATAGAGTATAGGTTTAGCGCACAACACTGTAAGTATGTACATGTATTACTCATATAGAGTATAAGTTTAGCAGAGAAGAATGTAAGTATGTACATGAACTACTAATATAGAGTATAAGTTTAGCAGAGAACATTGTAAGTATGTACACGTATTACTAATATAGAGTATAAGTTTAGCAGAGAACACTGTAAGTATGTACATGTATTACTAATATAGAGTATAAGTTTAGCAGAGAACACTGTAAGTATGTACACGTATTACTAATATAGAGTATAAGTTTAGCGGGGAACACTGTAAGTTTGTACATGTATTACTAATATAGAGTATAAGTTTAGCGGAGAACACTGTAAGTATGTACATGTATTACTGATATAGAGTATAGGTTTAGCAGAGAACACTGTAAGTATGTACATGTATTGCTTATATAGAGTATAGGTTTAGCAGAGAACCCTGTAAGTATGTACATGTATTACTAATATAGAGTATGGGTTTAGCGGAGAACACTGTAAGTATGTACATGTATTACTAATATAGAGTATAGGTTTAGCAGAGAAGAATGTAAGTATGTATATGTATTACTAATATAGAGTATAGGTTTAGCGGAGAACACTGTAAGTATGTACATGTATTACTAATATAGAGTATAGGTTTAGCAGAGAAGAATGTAAGTATGTACATGTATTACTAATATAGAGTATAGGTTTAGCGGAGAACACTGTAAGTATGTACATGTATTACTGATATAGAGTATAAGTTTAGCAGAGAAGAATGTAAGTATGTACATGTATTACTAATATAGAGTATAAGTTTAGCAGGGAACACTGTAAGTATATACATGTATTACTAATATAGAGTATAAGTTTAGCGGAGAACACTGTAAGTATGTACATGTATTACTAATATAGAGTATAAGTTTAGCGGAGAACACTGTAAGTATGTACATGTATTACTGATATAGAGTATAAGTTTAGCGGAGAACACTGTAAGTATGTACATGTGTTACTAATATAGAGTATAAGTTTAGCAGAGAACACTGTAAGTATGTACATGTATTACTAATATAGAGTATAGGTTTAGCGGAGAACACTGTAAGTATGTACATGTATTACTAATATAGAGTATAAGTTTAGCAGAAAACACAGTGAGTATGTACATGTATTACTGATATAGAGTATAAGTTTAGCAGAGAACACTGTGAGTATGTACATGTATTACTAATATAGAGTATAAGTTTAGCAGAGAACACTGTAAGTATATACATGTATTACTAATATAGAGTATAGGTTTAGCGGAGAACACTGTAAGTATGTACATGTATTACTAATATAGAGTATAAGTTTAGCAGAGAACACTGTAAGTATGTACATGTATTACTAATATAGAGTATAAGTTTAGCAGAGAACACTGTAAGTATGTACATGTATTACTAATATAGAGTATAGGTTTAGCGGAGAACACTGTAAGTATGTACATGTATTACTAATATAGAGTATAAGTTTAGCAGAGAACACTGTAAGTATGTACATGTATTACTGATATAGAGTATAAGTTTAGCAGAGAAGAATGTAAGTATGTACATGTATTACTAATATAGAGTATAAGTTAGCAGAGAGGAATGTAAGTATGTACATGTATTACTGATATAGAGTATAAGTTTAGCAGAGAACACTGTAAGAATGAACATGTATTACTGATATAGAGTATATGTTTAGCAGAGAACACTGTAAGTATGTACATGTATTACTGATATAGAGTATAAGTTTAGCAGAGAAGAATGTAAGTATGTACATGTATTACTGATATAGAGTATAAGTTTAGCAGAGAACACTGTAAGTATGTACATGCATTACTGATATAGAGTATAAGTTTAGCAGAGAACACTGTAAGAATGTACATGTATTACTGATATAGAGTATAAGTTTAGCAGAGAACACTGTAAGTATGTACATGTATTACTGATATAGAGTATAAGTTTAGCAGAGAAGAATGTAAGTATGTACATGTATTACTAATATAGAGTATAAGTTTAGCAGAGAAGAATGTAAGTATGTACATGTATTACTAATATAGAGTATAAGTTTAGCGGAGAACACTGTAAGTATGTACATGTATTACTAATATAGAGTATAAGTTTAGCGGAGAACACTGTAAGTATGTACATGTATTACTAATATAGAGTATAAGTTTAGCAGAGAACACTGTAAGTATGTACATGTATTACTAATATAGAGTATAGGTTTAGCAGAGAACACTGTAAGTATGTACATGTATTACTAATATTGAGTATAGGTTTAGCGGAGAACACTGTAAGTATGTACATGTATTACTAATATAGAGTATAAGTTTAGCAGAAAAGAATGTAAGTACGTACATGTATTACTGATATAGAGTATAAGTTTAGCGGAGAACACTGTAAGTATGTACATGTATTACTGATATAGAGTATAAGTTTAGCAGAGAACACTGTAAGTATGTACATGTATTACTGATAAAGAGTATAAGTTTAGCAGAGAACACTGTAAGAATGTACATGTAATACTAATATAGAGTATAAGTTTAGCAGAGAACACTGTAAGTATGTACATGTATTACTGATGTAGAGTATAAGTTTAGCAGAGAACACTGTAAGTATGTACATGTATTACTAATATAGAGTATAAGTTTAGCAGAGAAGAATGTAAGTATGTAAATGTATTACTGATATAGAGTATAAGTTTAGCAGAGAAGAATGTAAGTATGTACATGTATTACTGATATAGAGTATAAGTTTAGCAGAGAAGAATGTAAGTATGTACATGTATAACTAATATAGAGTATAAGTTTAGCGGAGAACACTGAAAGTATGTACATGTATTACTAATATAGAGTATAGGTTTAGCGGAGAACACTGTAAGTATGTGCATGTATTACTAATATAGAGTATAAGTTTAGCAGAGAACACTGTAGGAATGTACATGTATTACTAATATAGAGTATAGGTTTAGCAGAGAACACTGTAGGTATGTACATGTATTGCTAATATAGAGTATAAGTTTAGCAGAGAACACTGTAAGTATGTACACGTATTACTAATATAGAGTATAAGTTTAGCAGAGAAGAATGTAAGTATGTACATGTATTACTAATATAGAGTATAAGTTAGCAGAGAACACTGTAAGTATGTACATGTATTACTAACATAGAGTATAAGTTTAGCAGAGAAGAATGTAAGTATGTACATGTATTACTAATATAGAGTATAAACTTAGCAGAGAAGAATGTAAGTATGTACATGTATTACTAATATAAAGTATAAGTTTAGCAGAGAACACTGTAAGTATGTACATGTATTACTAATATAGAGTATACGTTTAGCGGAGAACACTGTAAGTATGTACATGTATTGCTAATATAGAGTATAAGTTTAGCAGGGAACACTGTAAGTATGTACATGTATTACTAATATAGAGTATAAGTTTAGCGGAGAACACTGTAAGTATATACATGTATTACTAATATAGAGTATAGGTTTAGCGGAGAACACTGTAAGTATGTACATGTATTACTAATATAGAGTATAAGTTTAGCGGAGAACACTGTAAGTATGTACATGTATTACTAATATAGAGTATAAGTTTAGCAGAAAAGAATGTAAGTATGTACATGTATTATTAATATAGAGTATAAGTTTAGCAGGGAACACTGTAAGTATGTACATGTATTACTAATATAGAGTATAAGTTTAGCAGGGAACACTGTAAGTATGTACATGTATTACTGATATAGAGTATAATTTAGCGGAGAACACTGTAAGTATGTACATGTATTACTAATATAGAGTATAGGTTTAGCGGAGAACACTGTAAGTATGTACATGTATTACTAATATAGAGTATAGGTTTAGCAGAGAACACTGTAAGTATGTACATGTATTACTAATATAGACTATAGGTTTAGCAGGGAACACTGTAAGTATGTACATGTATTACTAATATATAGTATAAGTTTAGCGGAGAACACTGTAAGTATGTACATGTATTGCTAATATAGAGTATAGGTTTAGCGGAGAACACTGTAAGTATGTACATGTATTACTAATAGAGAGTATAAGTTTAGCAGGGAACACTGTAAGTATGTACATGTATTGCTAATATAGAGTATAAGTTTAGCAGAGAACACTGTAAGTATGTACATGTATTACTAATATAGAGTATAGGTTTAGCGCAGAACACTGTAAGTATGTACATGTATTACTCATATAGAGTATAAGTTTAGCAGAGAAGAATGTAAGTATGTACATGTATTACTAATTTAGAGTATAAATTTAGCAGAGAACATTGTAAGTATGTACACGTATTACTAATATAGAGTATAAGTTTAGCAGAGAACACTGTAAGTATGTACACGTATTACTAATATAGAGTATAAGTTTAGCAGAGAACACTGTAAGTATGTACACGTATTACTAATATAGAGTATAAGTTTAGCAGAGAACACTGTAAGTATGTACATGTATTACTAATATAGAGTATAAGTTTAGCGGGGAACACTGTAAGTATGTACATGTATTACTAATATAGAGTATAAGTTTAGCGGAGAACACTGTAAGTATGTACATGTATTACTGATATAGAGTATAGGTTTAGCAGAGAACACTGTAAGTATGTACATGTATTGCTTATATAGAGTATAGGTTTAGCAGAGAACCCTGTAAGTATGTACATGTATTACTAATATAGAGTATAGGTTTAGCGGAGAACCCTGTAAGTATGTACATGTATTACTAATATAGAGTATAAGTTTAGCAGAGAAGAATGTAAGTATGTACATGTATTACTAATATAGAGTATAAGTTTAGCAGAGAAGAATGTAAGTATGTACATGTATTACTAATATAGAGTATAGGTTTAGCGGAGAACACTGTAAGTATGTACATGTATTACTAATATATAGTATAAGTTTAGCGGAGAACACTGTAAGTATGTACATGTATTACTAATATAGAGTATAGGTTTAGCGGAGAACACTGTAAGTATGTACATGTATTACTAATATAGAGTATAAGTTTAGCAGAGAAGAATGTAAGTATGTACATGTATTACTAATATAGAGTATAAGTTTAGCAGAGAACACTGTAAGTATGTACATGTATTACTGATATAGAGTATAAGTTTAGCAGAGAACACTGTAAGAATGTACATGTATTACTGATATAGAGTATAAGTTTAGCAGAGAACACTGTAAGTATGTACATGTATTACTGATATAGAGTATAAGTTTAGCAGAGAACACTGTAAGTATGTACATGTATTACTGATATATAGCATAAGTTTAGCAGAGAAGAATGTAAGTATGTACATGTATTACTGATATAGAGTATACGTTTAGCAGAGAAGAATGTAAGTATGTACATGTATTACTAATATAGAGTATAAGTTTAGCGGAGAACACTGAAAGTATATATAGAGTATAAGTTTAGCAGAGAAGAATGTAAGTATGCACATGTATTACTGATATAGAGTATAAGTTTAGCGGAGAACACTGTAAGTATGTACATGTATTACTAATATAGAGTATAAGTTTAGCGGAGAACACTGTAAGTATGTACATGTATTACTAATATAGAGTATAAGTTTAGCAGAGAACACTGTAAGTATGAACATGTATTATTGATATAGAGTATAAGTTTAGCAGAGAACACTGTAAGAATGTACATGTAATACTAATATAGAGTATAAGTTTAGCAGAGAACACTGTAAGTATGTACATGTATTATTAATATAGAGTAAAGGTTCAGCGGAGAACACTGTAAGTATGTACATGTATTACTAATATAGAGTATAAGTTTAGCATAGAAGAATGTAAGTATGTACATGTATTACTAATATAGAGTATAGGTTTAGCAGAGAACCCTGTAAGTCTGTACATGTATTACTGATATAGAGTATAAGTTTAGCAGAGAAGAGTGTAAGTATGAATACATGTATTAATAATATAGAGTATAGGTTTAGCGGAGAACACTGTAAGTATGTACATGTATTACTAATATAGAGTATAAGTTTAGCAGAGAACACTGTAAGTATGTAGATGTATTGCTAATATAGAGTATAGGTTTAGCAGAGAACACTGTAAGTATGTACATGTATTACTGATATAGAGTATAAGTTTAGCAGAGAAGAATGTAAGTTTGTACATGTATTACTAATATAGAGTATAGGTTTAGCGGAGAACACTGTAAGTATGTACATGTATTACTAATATAGAGTATAGTTTTAGCGGAGAACACTGTAAGTATGTACATGTATTACTAATATAGAGTATAGGTTTAGCAGGGAACACTGTAAGTATGTACATGTATTATTAATATAGAGTATAGGTTTAGCGGAGAACACTGTAAGTATGTACATGTATTACTGATATAGAGTATAAGTTTAGCAGAGAAGAATATAAGTATGTACATGTATTACTAATATAGAGTATAAGTTTAGCAGGGAACAATGTAAGTATGTACATGTATTACTAATATAGAGTATAGGTTTAGCGGAGAACACTGTAAGTATGTACACGTATTACTAATATAGAGTATAAGTTTAGCAGAGAACACTGTAAGTATGTACATGTATTACTAATATAGAGTATAGGTTTAGCGGAGAACACTGTAAGTATGTACATGTATTACTGATATAGAGTATAAGTTTAGCAGAGAAGAATGTAAGTATGTACATGTATTACTAATATAGAGTATAAGTTTAGCAGGGAACACTGTAAGTATATACATGTATTACTGATATAGAGTATAAGTTTAGCGGAGAACACTGTAAGTATGTACATGTATTACTAATATAGAGTATAAGTTTAGCGGAGAACACTGTAAGTATGTACATGTATTACTGATATAGAGTATAAGTTTAGCGGAGGACACTGAAAGTATGTACATGTATTACTAATATAGAGTATAAGTTTAGCGGAGAACACTGTAAGTATGTACATGTATTACTAATATAAAGTATAAGTTTAGCAGAGAACACTGTAGGAATGTACATGTATTACTAATATAGAGTATAGGTCTAGCAGAGAACACTGTAGGTATGTACATGTATTGCTAATATAGAGTATAAGTTTAGAGGAGAACACTGTAAGTATGTACATGTATTACTAATATAGAGTATAAGTTTAGCAGAGAACACTGTAAGTATGTACATGTATTACTGATATAGAGTATAAATTTAGCAAAGAAGAATGTAAGTATGTACATGTACTACTAATATAGAGTATTAGTTTAGCAGAGAAGAATGTAAGTCTGTACATGTATTACTGATATAGAGTATAAGTTTAGCAGAGAAGAGTGTAAGTATGAATACATGTATTACTAATATAGAGTATAGGTTTAGCGGAGAACACTGTAAGTATGTACATGTATTACTAATATATAGTATAAGTTTAGCAGAGAACACTGTAAGTATGTAGATGTATTGCTAATATAGAGTATAGGTTTAGCAGAGAACACTGTAAGTATGTACATGTATTACTGATATAGAGTATAAGTTTAGCAGAGAAGAATGTAATGTGTACATGTATTACTAATATAGAGTATAGGTTTAGCGGAGAACACTGTAAGTATGTACATGTATTACTAATATAGAGTATAGGTTTAGCGGAGAACACTGTAAGTATGTACATGTATTACTAATATAGAGTATAAGTTTAGCAGGGAACACTGTAAGTATGTACATGTATTACTAATATAGAGTATAGGTTTAGCGGAGAACACTGTAAGTATGTACATGTATTACTGATATAGAGTATAAGTTTAGCAGAGAAGAATGCAAGTATGTACATGTATTACTAATATAGAGTATAAGTTTAGCAGGGAACAATGTAAGTATGTACATGTATTACTAATATAGGGTATAGGTTTAGCGGAGAACACTGTAAGTATGTACACGTATTACTAATATAGAGTATAAGTTTAGCAGGGAACACTGTAAGTATGTACATGTATTACTAATATAGAGTATAGGTTTAGCGGAGAACACTGTAAGTATGTACATGTATTACTGATATAGAGTATAAGTTTAGCAGAGAAGAATGTAAGTATGTACATGTATTACTAATATAGAGTATAAGTTTAGCAGGGAACACTGTAAATATACATGTATTACTGATATAGAGTATAAGTTTAGCGGAGAACACTGTAAGTATGTACATGTATTACTAATATAGAGTATAAGTTTAGCGGAGAACACTGTAAGTATGTACATGTATTACTGATATAGAGTATAATTTTAGCGGAGAACACTGTAAGTATGTACATGTATTACTAATATAGGGTATAAGTTTAGCAGAGAACACTGTAAGTATGTACATGTATTACTAATATAGAGTATAGGTTTAGCGGAGAACACTGTAAGTATGTACATGTATTACTAATATAGAGTATAAGTTTAGCAGAAAACACAGTGAGTATGTACATGTATTACTGATATAGAGTATAAGTTTAGCAGAGAACACTGTGAGTATGTACATGTATTACTAATATAGAGTATAAGTTTAGCGGAGAACACTGTAAGTATATACATGTATTACTAATATAGAGTATAGGTTTAGCGGAGAACACTGTAAGTATGTACATGTATTACTAATATAGAGTATAAGTTTAGCAGAGAACACTGTAAGTATGTACATGTATTACTGATATAGAGTATAAGTTTAGCAGAGAACACTGTAAGTATGTACATGTATTACTAATATAGAGAATAGGTTTAGCGGAGAACACTGTAAGTATGTACATGTATTACTAATATAGAGTATAAGTTTAGCAGAGAAGAATGTAAGTATGTACATGTATTACTAATATAGAGTATAAATTAGCAGAGAGGAATGTAAGTATGTACATGTATTACTGATATAGAGTATAAGTTTAGCAGAGAACACTGTAAGAATGTACATGTATTACTGATATAGAGTATATGTTTAGCAGAGAACACTGTAAGTATGTACATGTATTACTGATATAGAGTATAAGTTTAGCAGAGAAGAATGTAAGTATGTACATGTATTACTGATATAGAGTATAAGTTTAGCAGAGAACACTGTAAGTATGTACATGTATTACTGATATAGAGTATAAGTTTAGCAGAGAACACTGTAAGAATGTACATGTATTACTGATATAGAGTATAAGTTTAGCAGAGAACACTGTAAGTATGTACATGTATTACTGATATAGAGTATAAGTTTAGCAGAGAACACTGTAAGTATGTACATGTATTACTGATATAGAGTATAAGTTTAGCAGAGAAGAATGTAAGTATGTACATGTATTACTAATATAGAGTATAAGTTTAGCAGAGAAGAATGTAAGTATGTACATGTATTACTAATATAGAGTATAAGTTTAGCGGAGAACACTGAAAGTATGTACATGTATTACTAATATAGAGTATAAGTTTAGCGGAGAACACTGTAAGTATGTACATGTATTACTAATATAGAGTATAAGTTTAGCAGAGAACACTGTAAGTATGTACATGTATTACTAATATAGAGTATAGGTTTAGCAGGGAACACTGTAAGTATGTACATGTATTACTAATATTGAGTATAGGTTTAGCGGAGAACACTGTAAGTATGTACATGTATTACTAATATAGAGTATAAGTTTAGCAGAGAAGAATGTAAGTACGTACATGTATTACTGATATAGAGTATAAGTTTAGCGGAGAACACTGTAAGTATGTACATGTATTACTAATATAGAGTATAAGTTTAGCAGAGAACACTGTAAGTATGTACATGTATTACTGATATAGAGTATAAGTTTAGCAGAGAACACTGTAAGAATGTACATGTAATACTAATATAGAGTATAAGTTTAGCAGAGAACACTGTAAGTATGTACATGTATTACTGATGTAGAGTATAAGTTTAGCAGAGAACACTGTAAGTATGTACATGGATTACTAATATAGAGTATAAGTTTAGCAGAGAAGAATGTAAGTATGTAAATGTATTACTGATATAGAGTATAAGTTTAGCAGAGAAGAATGTAAGTATGTACATGTATTACTGATATAGAGTATAAGTTTAGCAGAGAAGAATGTAAGTATGTACATGTATAACTAATATAGAGTATAAGTTTAGCGGAGAACACTGAAAGTATGTACATGTATTACTAATATAGAGTATAGGTTTAGCGGAGAACACTGTAAGTATGTACATGTATTACTAATATAGAGTATAAGTTTAGCAGAAAACACTGTAGGAATGTACATGTATTACTAATATAGAGTATAGGTTTAGCAGAGAACACTGTAGGTATGTACATGTATTGCTAATATAGAGTATAAGTTTAGCAGAGAACACTGTAAGTATGTACACGTATTACTAATATAGAGTATAAGTTTAGCAGAGAAGAATGTAAGTATGTACACGTATTACTAATATAGAGTATAAGTTTAGCAGAGAAGAATGTAAGTATGTACATGTATTACTAATATAGAGTATAAGTTAGCAGAGAAGAATGTAAGTATGTACATGTATTACTAACATAGAGTATAAGTTTAGCAGAGAAGAATGTAAGTATGTACATGTATTACTAATATAGAGTATAAGCTTAGCAGAGAAGAATGTAAGTATGTACATGTATTAATAATATAAAGTATAAGTTTAGCAGAGAACACTGTAAGTATGTACATGTATTACTAATATAGAGTATACGTTTAGCGGAGAACACTGTAAGTATGTACATGTATTGCTAATATAGAGTATAAGTTTAGCAGGGAACACTGTAAGTATGTACATGTATTACTAATATAGAGTATAAGTTTAGCGGAGAACACTGTAAGTATATACATGTATTACTAATATAGAGTATAGGTTTAGCGGAGAACACTGTAAGTATGTACATGTATTACTAATATAGAGTATAGGTTTAGCGGAGAACACTGTAAGTATGTACATGTATTACTAATATAGAGTATAAGTTTAGCAGAAAAGAATGTAAGTATGTACATGTATTATTAATATAGAGTATAAGTTTAGCAGGGAACACTGTAAGTATGTACATGTATTACTGATATAGAGTATAAGTTTAGCAGAGAACACTGTAAGTATGTACATGTATTACTAATATAGAGTATAAGTTTAGCGGAGAACACTGTAAGTATGTACATGTATTACTAATATAGAGTATAGGTTTAGCGGAGAACACTGTAAGTATGTACATGTATTACTAATATAGAGTATAGGTTTAGCAGAGAACACTGTAAGTATGTACATGTATTACTAATATAGACTATAGGTTTAGCAGGGAACACTGTAAGTATGTACATGTATTACTAATATAGAGTATAAGTTTAGCGGAGAACACTGTAAGTATGTACATGTATTGCTAATATAGAGTATAGGTTTAGCGGAGAACACTGTAAGTATGTACATGTATTACTAATAGAGAGTATAAGTTTAGCAGGGAACTCTGTAAGTATGTACATGTATTGCTAATATAGAGTATAAGTTTAGCAGAGAACACTGTAAGTATGTACATGTATTACTAATATAGAGTATAGGTTTAGCGCAGAACACTGTAAGTATGTACATGTATTACTCATATAGAGTATAAGTTTAGCAGAGAAGAATGTAAGTATGTACATGTATTACTAATATAGAGTATAAATTTAGCAGAGAACATTGTAAGTATGTACACGTATTACTAATATAGAGTATAAGTTTAGCAGAGAACACTGTAAGTATGTACACGTATTACTAATATAGAGTATAAGTTTAGCAGAGAACACTGTAAGTATGTACACGTATTACTAATATAGAGTATAAATTTAGCGGGGAACACTGTAAGTATGTACATGTATTACTAATATAGAGTATAAGTTTAGCGGAGAACACTGTAAGTATGTACATGTATTACTGATATAGAGTATAGGTTTAGCAGAGAACACTGTAAGTATGTACATGTATTGCTTATATAGAGTATAGGTTTAGCAGAGAACCCTGTAAGTATGTACATGTATTACTAATATAGAGTATAATTTTAGCGGAGAACCCTGTAAGTATGTACATGTATTACTAATATAGAGTATAAGTTTAGCAGAGAAGAATGTAAGTATGTACATGTATTACTAATATAGAGTATAAGTTTAGCAGAGAAGAATGTAAGTATGTACATGTATTACTAATATAGCGTATAGGTTTAGCGGAGAACACTGTAAGTATGTACATGTATTACTAATATAGAGTATAAGTTTAGCGGAGAACACTGTAAGTATGTACATGTATTACTAATATAGAGTATAGGTTTAGCGGAGAACACTGTAAGTATGTACATGTATTACTGATATAGAGTATAAGTTTAGCAGAGAAGAATGTAAGTATGTACATGTATTACTAATATAGAGTATAAGTTTAGCAAAGAACACTGTAAGTATGTACATGTATTACTGATATAGAGTATAAGTTTAGCAGAGAACACTGTAAGTATGTACATGTATTACTGATATAGAGTATAAGTTTAGCAGAGAAGAATGTAAGTATGTACATGTATTACTAATATAGAGTATAAGTTTAGCAGAGAACACTGTAAGTATGTACATGTATTACTGATATAGAGTATAAGTTTAGCAGAGAACACTGTAAGAATGTACATGTATTACTGATATAGAGTATAAGTTTAGCAGAGAACACTGTAAGTATGTACATGTATTACTGATATAGAGTATAAGTTTAGCAGAGAACACTGTAAGTATGTACATGTATTACTGATATATAGCATAAGTTTAGCAGAGAAGAATGTAAGTATGTACATGTATTACTGATATAGAGTATACGTTTAGCAGAGAAAAATGTAAGTATGTACATGTATTACTAATATAGAGTATAAGTTTAGCGGAGAACACTGAAAGTATATATAGAGTATAAGTTTAGCAGAGAAGAATGTAAGTATGTACATGTATTAATAATATAAAGTATAAGTTTAGCAGAGAACACTGTAAGTATGTACATGTATTACTAATATAGAGTATAAGTTTAGCATAGAAGAATGTAAGTATGTACATGTATTACTAATATAGAGTATAGGTTTAGCAGAGAACCCTGTAAGTCTGTACATGTATTACTGATATAGAGTATAAGTTTAGCAGAGAAGAGTGTAAGTATGAATACATGTATTTATAATATAGAGTATAGGTTTAGCGGAGAACACTGTAAGTATGTACATGTATTACTAATATAGAGTATAAGTTTAGCAGAGAACACTGTAAGTATGTAGATGTATTGCTAATATAGAGTATAGGTTTAGCTAAGAACACTGTAAGTATGTACATGTATTACTGATATAGAGTATAAGTTTAGCAGAGAAGAATGTAAGTTTGTACATGTATTACTAATATAGAGTATAGGTTTAGCGGAGAACACTGTAAGTATGTACATTTATTACTAATATAGAGTATAGTTTTAGCGGAGAACACTGTAAGTATGTACATGTATTACTAATATAGAAAATAAGTTTAGCAGGGAACACTGTAAGTATGTACATGTATTACTAATATAGAGTATAGGTTTAGCGGAGAACACTGTAAGTATGTACATGTATTACTGATATAGAGTATAAGTTTAGCAGAGAAGAATATAAGTATGTACATGTATTACTAATATAGAGTATAAGTTTAGCAGGGAACACTGTAAGTATATACATGTATTACTGATATAGAGTATAAGTTTAGCGGAGAACACTGTAAGTATGTACATGTATTACTAATATAGAGTATACGTTTAGCGGAGAACACTGTAAGTATGTACATGTATTACTGATATAGAGTATAAGTTTAGCGGAGAACACTGAAAGTATGTACATGTATTACTAATATAGAGTATAGGTTTAGCAGAGAACACTGTAGGTATGTACATGTATTGCTAATATAGAGTATAAGTTTAGCAGAGAACACTGTAAGTATGTACACGTATTACTAATATAGAGTATAAGTTTAGCAGAGAAGAATGTAAGTATGTACATGTATTACTAATATAGAGTATAAGTTTAGCAGAGAAGAATGTAAGTATGTACATGTATTACTAATATAGAGTATAAGTTAGCAGAGAAGAATGTAAGTATGTACATGTATTACTAACATAGAGTATAAGTTTAGCAGAGAAGAATGTAAGTATGTACATGTATTACTAATATAGAGTATAAGCTTAGCAGAGATGAATGTAAGTATGTACATGTATTACTAATATAGAGTATAAGTTTAGCAGGGAACACTGTAAGTATGTACATGTATTACTAATATAGAGTATACGTTTAGCGGAGAACACTGTAAGTATGTACATGTATTGCTAATATAGAGTATAAGTTTAGCAGGGAACACTGTAAGTATGTACATGTATTACTAATATAGAGTATAAGTTTAGCGGAGAACACTGTAAGTATATACATGTATTACTAATATAGAGTATAGGTTTAGCGGAGAACACTGTAAGTATGTACATGTAATACTTATACAGAGTATATGTTTAGCGGAGAACACTGTAAGTATGTACATGTATTACTAATATAGAGTATAAGTTTAGCAGAGAAGAATGTAAGTATGTACATATATTACTAATATAGAGTATAAGTTTAGCAGAGAACACTGTAAGTTTGTACATGTATTACTGATATAGAGTATAAGTTTAGCAGAGAAGAATGTAAGTATGCACATGTATTACTAATATAGAGTATAAGTTTAGCAGAGAAGAATGTAAGTATGTACATGTATTACTAACATAGAGTATAAGTTGAGCAGAGAAGAATGAAGTATGTACATATATTACTAATATAGAGTATAACTTTAGCGGAGAACACTGTAAGTATGTACATGTATTACTAATATAGAGTATACGTTTAGCAGAGAACACTGTAAGTATGTACATGTATTACTGATATATAGCATAAGTTTAGCAGAGAACACTGTAAGTATGTACATGTATTACTGATATAGAGTATAAGTTTAGCAGAGAACACTGTAAGAATGTACATGTAATACTAATATAGAGTATAAGTTTAGCAGAGAACACTGTAAGTATGTATATGTATTATTAATATAGAGTAAAGGTTTAGCGGAGAACACTGTAAGTATGTACATGTATTACTAATATAGAGTATAAGTTTAGCATAGAAGAATGTAAGTATGTACATGTATTACTAATATAGAGTATAGGTTTAGCAGAGAACCCTGTAAGTCTGTACATGTATTACTGATATAGAGTATAAGTTTAGCAGAGAAGAGTGTAAGTATGAATACATGTATTAATAATATAGAGTATAGGTTTAGCGGAGAACACTGTAAGTATGTACATGTATTACTAATATAGAGTATAAGTTTAGCAGAGAACACTGTAAGTATGTAGATGTATTGCTAATATAGAGTATAGGTTTAGCAGAGAACACTGTAATTATGTACATGTATTACTGATATAGAGTATAAGTTTAGCAGAGAAGAATGTAAGTTTGTACATGTATTACTAATATAGAGTATAGGTTTAGCGGAGAACACTGTAAGTATGTACATGTATTACTAATATAGAGTATAGTTTTAGCGGAGAACACTGTAAGTATGTACATGTATTACTAATATAGAGTATAAGTTTAGCAGGGAACACTGTAAGTATGTACATGTATTACTAATATAGAGTATAGGTTTAGCGGAGAACACTGTAAGTATGTACATGTATTACTGATATAGAGTATAAGTTTAGCAGAGAAGAATATAAGTATGTACATGTATTACTAATATAGAGTATAAGTTTAGCAGGGAACAATGTAAGTATGTACATGTATTACTAATATAGAGTATAGGTTTAGCGGAGAACACTGTAAGTATGTACACGTATTACTAATATAGAGTATAAGTTTAGCAGGGAACACTGTAAGTATGTACATGTATTACTAATATAGAGTATAGGTTTAGCGGAGAACACTGTAAGTATGTACATGTATTACTGATATAGAGTATAAGTTTAGCAGAGAAGAATGTAAGTATGTACATGTATTACTAATAAAGAGTATAAGTTTAGCAGGGAACACTGTAAGTATATACATGTATTACTGATATAGAGTATAAGTTTAGCGGAGAACACTGTAAGTATGTACATGTATTACTAATATAGAGTATAAGTTTAGCAGAGAACACTGTAAGTATGTACATGTATTACTGATATAGAGTATAAGTTTAGCGGAGAACACTGAAAGTATGTACATGTATTACTAATATAGAGTATAAGTTTAGCGGAGAACACTGTAAGTATGTACATGTAATACTAATATAGAGTATAAGTTTAGCAGAGAACACTGTAGGAATGTACATGTATTACTAATATAGAGTATAGGTTTAGCAGAGAACACTGTAGGTATGTACATGTATTGCTAATATAGAGTATAAGTTTAGCAGAGAACACTGTAAGTATGTACACGTATTACTAATATAGAGTATAAGTTTAGCAGAGAAGAATGTAAGTATGTACATGTATTACGAATATAGAGTATAAGTTTAGCAGAGAAGAATGTAAGTATGTACATGTATTACTAATATAGAGAATAAGATTAGCAGAGAAGAATGTAAGTATGTACATGTATTACTAATATAGAGTATAAGTTTAGCAGAGAACACTGTAAGTTTGTACATGTATTACTGATATAGAGTATAAGTTTAGCAGAGAAGAATGTAAGTATGCACATGTATTACTAATATAGAGTATAAGTTTAGCAGAGAAGAATGTAAGTATGTACATGTATTACTAACATAGAGTATAAGTTTAGCAGAGAAGAATATAAGTATGTACATATATTACTAATATAGAGTATAACTTTATCGGAGAACACTGTAGGTATGTACATGTATTACTAATATAGAGTATAGGTTTAGCGGAGAACACTGAAAGTATGTACATGTATTTCTTATATTGAGTATAAGTTTAGCAGAAAACACTGTAAGTATGTATTTGTTTTACCTATACACATGTATAGAGTATCATTTTAACAGAGAAGAATGTAAGTATTTACATGTATTACTAATATAGAGTATTAGTTTAGCAGAGAAGAATGTAAGTATGTACATGTATTACTAATATTGAGGGAGTATATCATATACGCCCCTACCTACTAACGCGGTAACTACTAATATTCGATTTGTTTGTGAAGCTGCGGCCAGGTTTAATACTTACTTCCATTTGCGTTGCATACAGCCAGGTTGCAGTAGCTTTGGTCACAGCATTTCAAACAGCCAATAGTTGAGATTGCAATGGGAGAAGAAAACGCCCTGCAAACCTGTTCACGTAAGGCAATATTGTCAATAATATGGCATTAACAAATGACTGTGAAGTTGGGAGGTAGTAGGTAGGTGATTGTTGGGAGGTAGTATGTAGGTGGTAGTTGGGAGGCAGTAGGTAGGTGGTAGTTGGGAGGTAGTAGGAAGGTAGTAGGAAGGTGGTAGTTGGGAGGTAGTAGGTAGGTGGTATTTGGGAGGTAGTGGGTAGATGATAATTGGGAGATAATAGGTATGTGGTAGTTGAGAGATAGTTGGTAGGTGGTAATTGGGAGGTTGTTAGTCGGTGGTAGTTGGAAGTAGTAGGTAGTAGATAGTTGGGAGGTAGTATGTAGGTGGTAGTTCGGAGGTAGTAGGTTAGTTAGTTAGTAAGTTGTTATTTCCCAAATATATCTTTATTTAAACTCATGTAACATTTCAATAAATTTCAAATAGTGTATTTGCAAACATTTGTTGTTTCAAAAGTGAAGCGTTCTGTTTTGATCAAGGGGAAGAAACTGCAATGGATTTTAAAAGTAGTTCTGAAAGTTGATATTTCACTCCTTATGTTGCAGTGAATATATCAAATTATTATTTTACTGTTGTTATTTCACTGATAAAAAACAACATATTTTATCGAAAAGCGTGAAAGAAACGAGCTTATACCATTCAAGTAAATAACACATTTATTGTATTTGATCATGCATTACCTGATTAAATTTTAAGAGAGTCGTGCTGTTTTTTATGACGCAAATTTTGCTTTTGTTTTGATAAAAGCATATAATGCGCATGCGCGTCGTTATAGTTAGTCGCAGACATTATTGCCCAGGGGAATCATCGGGGACATTCAGGCAAAAATAAACGTCTCTTCGTTGGTACATAAAAGTAATAGCGAGTGAAAATATATGACATTTTTGGCCTAGTTTAAGGAATGTTTGGCATAGTAATCCCCTGCTGTGCATCTCCTCTTTATGGCGCTGGTGTCACGGTAAGGGCCATTACCTGTGTATTTGTTTATTGGCTCAGGGCCATTTGGGGTTGACACTTTTCAAGTATATAATCTTATTGTCTCACTTATACATATGAACTATATATGCATATCAAATGTATTTATTAATTAAAATAATGATAAATGAAAAATAAGAGTGACAAGTGTGTTTTAATAAATATAAAATGTATATCTTTAAATCCATTTTAAATGCATAGTCAACATTTTTCTATTCAAATTGTGAAGCATCCTGGGTAAATCATATGAATGGGCTATTATATACTTTAAAATCATTTATATTCGTTGGCATGAAATTTCGTGTTTTTTTCCGAAAATTTGCATTTTTGTGGGTACTTGAATTTGTGGTTTTTCATTTTTTTTAAAAATAAATAATCCGAAACTGCGATCGTCCTTAATTGTCTGAAGAATCCCCACGCGCTATGCAAGTGATTTCAGTCCTCTATGTCAAACTGTTTATGTCAGCCGCTTTAGTGGTACAAGAATAGATTTAATTGGAAATTAATGTCACAAAAGAAGATGCATCCTGATCAAAGAGATAGATAGTCAAAGCCTAAACACAACTACTCTTAATATTATTCAAAGGCATGGTAATAATAATATTATTATCATGTGAATCCAACAACAACTTAAATACAATACGTATTGTCAATTTCTATAATAAAACTGCACAGCTAGAAACTTAGATCGGAGATCTGATAAGCAACACAAGGCTATTAAGATGACGATCAATACACAATTGTTGTGTACAGTTCACTGTGTAGGGGGAGGCACTTTTAGAAGGCTTAAACTAGGCCTTGAAGATTAAGATCAAAACACAGAACTTGTGTACAGAAGTTGTGTACAATACACGGTTTAGGTGGGGGAGGGGAGAGGGGTTCACTTATAGAAGGCTTAAACTAGGCCTTAAAGGAATAATCCGCAAACGCCGGCTATTTGACTACAAGGAAGGTAATTCAAAATAAAACCACCATAAAAGGTATCTACCAAAAAAAGGAGAAAATATTGTCAAAACGGTCGATTTGTAAGAATGTAGCTTTAATTCTTACCACTTTGGACTGGCATCCCAGTTGATAGCGGAGAGTACTTCTATCAACATCGATTACAACATTATGAGCGAAACAAATCTAAAAAAAGAAAGTGCAATATATGACGTGAATTTTGTTACAATGACATCATAACGGATATATTAAAATAAAAGACAATAACTGAGAAAAACATCGTTTACAGGAAAAATCAATGATCTCAAATGAAAGAACATTAATAACTTTTGTTAAAGGCAGATATAATTTTAAATGATCCTGGCCCCGATTTCTCGAAACTTCATAAGTCCCTTATAACGGGATTGAGCCAATCTCACTATTTTCGTTGCTCTATAAATGTGTTATATTAACTTCTTAAAGAATTTTTAGAAATTATGTAGAAATAATTTGTATGATTATCAGAATAAACCATTTTTCATTTATCAAAATCCATTTTTAGAATGTATTTTGACTAATTGAAATAAGCGACTTAAGCCTGTTAAGCTTAAGAAGTTCCGAGAAATTGGGGCCCGGTCTGGAGTTTAACTTAAGTTCAACTTAAGTCATTATTTTGACTAATTGAAATAAGCGACTTAAGCCTGTTAAGCTTAAGAAGTTTCGAGAAATTGGGGCCTGATTTGTGGCAAATTATTCTTAAGTTGCATCCTGTTTTGAAGTGGCATTCTATTTCAAAGCGACTCTCTATTTTAAAGTTACAATGCGTTTAAAAGGTTTCACTCAAATTCAACCTGGTCAAACACCAATATTCTAGCTTCGAGAGTAATATGCTTTTAAAATGCTTGTAAAAAGGTAGTTTTTATTTCTAAATATGTTTTATTCACAGAATATTAAGCATGTGATAGAAAATTGTTATTTTTTTCTCCAAAAAGTGACCGTGTCCTTGAACACGAAAAGTTTGTCGCCAACGCCTAAACTTATGATTCTAAAACTTGATAATGAGACTGGACCTGACGAGTAGATGACCAATGATACTTTGAGATTAGACGGTCAAAGGTAAAGGTCAAAGTGACCTTAAATGTGAAAGCTTGTCGGAGTTTTTACTTGACAATGCCTGCAGCCATTGCCCTAAAACATGACACAAAGTTTGGACGTGACCAGAAGTGACCGCTATGGATTTTGAGGTTATGGGGTCAAAGGTCAAGGTCACAATGACCTTGAATGCGACAATAAATAGACATATGATCTTTAAACTTGACATCGATGTTTGGTTTGACAAGTAGATGACCAATAATGATATTGTGGTAATTTGGTCAAAAGGTCAAGATCATAATTATCTTGAACGCGAAAATCTTGTCATAGAAGTAACTTGGCATTGCCTGCAAAACGGTCCTCTAGCTTGGCGTGGAGGAACGATGTGGCTTGACCATGACCTCATATTAGTTTTTTGGTAATCAGATCAAAGATCAAGGTCTCAGTGACCTTAAATGCGAAAAGTCTTCCGAGCGCTATGTTGAAAATGCCTGCACCCATGGCCCTCAAATATAACAGAAAGGCTAAGGCGTGACCAGAAGTAACCTCGTTTTAATATTGAGGTAATCATGTTAAAGGTCAAGTTCATATTGACTTTGAATGCAACAGCACATAGAATAATGATCCTTAAACATTACATTGATTTTGGATTTGACTAGTAGATGACCCATATTCATTTTGGAGTCATTTGGTTCAAACGTCAAGGCCAAAGTGAAAATCTTGTCCGAGTTATTTCTTGGTAGTGTCAGCTAAAACGTCTTCAATCTTGATTAACTGGACACTGTACTGTAGATGACCCCTTTAATTTTGAGATTTTCATGTCAAAGGTCAAGGTCACAGTGACATAAAACGTGACATGACCCCTATGGATTTTAAGGTAATCCGGTCAATTGTCAAGTGACCTTTAATGCGACAATGCATAAACCTATGGTCTTGAAATATAATTTCGATGTTGGAATTGACCAGTAGATGACCCATATGAATTTTGGGGTTATTTGGTCAAAACGACAGTGAACGCAAAATCGTATCCGAGTTTTAACTGGGCAATGCCTGCCTCGACAGTCTTTAAGTTTTGCTTGGAGGTACAGTGAGACTGGACCTGACCTGTAGATGATCTCAATTAATTGTAAGGTAATCAAGTCGAAGGTCAAGGTCACAGTGGCCTTAAATGCGAAATGCTTCTCCAAATGCTAACTTCACAATGCCTGCACACATGTCCCTCAAATATAACATAAAGATAGGGCATGAGCAGTAGTTACTCCTATGGATTTTGGGGAAATCAGTTCAAAGGCCAAGTTAACTCGAATCTGACAATATATAGACCTTCGGTCCTCAGACTTGAAAACGATGTTGGGTGTGACCAGTATATGTTCAAAATGATTTTGGACTTATTTGGTCAAGGCCACAGTGACATTGAACGCGAATTTTTGTCCGAGTATGTTTTTATGTTCTTGGTAATGCCAGCTACGACAGTTCTCTTTGGGGTTGGTCGTGACCAGTAGATGATTATAATTGATTTTGCGGACATTATGTTCTAAGGTCAAGGTCATAATAACTTGAAATTGACAAAAATAACGAGTACCTAAGGTACCACTAAACAGAAATTAGTTATCCAGTTAACGCAGTTGTTACTACACTTGCTTCTTACCTTGGTTTCACCCAAAAACACAAGTCCACACTCATGCACAACATCGTACCTAAGGTACCACTAAACAGAAATTAGTTGTCCAGTTAGCGCAGTTGTTAGCACTATAAGTATCTTCCATGGCCGAGAGTGTAAGGTAGGTTCATTCCGACCCGAGCGTAGGGTGTTTTTCGGAAACGAGGTTTACCGAGTTTCCGCAAAACACCCTGCGCGAGGGTCGGGATGAACCTATCTTACACGAGCGGCTATGGTAGATGCTTTTTCTCCCACCTCAGTTAAACAAAATTTATTTAAAATGTATTTTTTTGCTGGAACTCTTTTGTGCTTAGTGAAAATAATTGCGTACGTGTATTCGATAATTCGTGGTTGTCATGGATATTCGCTTAGTGATTCAGAGTGTGTTATTGGTCTGATCGGTCTTTAAATAGTTCTAAGAAGAGTGAAGCATTATATCTCTAAAGGTGCGTGAAAACTGTTTTCTGGTGACATTTGAAGCGAGAAATAATAAACTAGCGTTCTAAATATTGCCACAAGACAAGGTTTCCATGATGCGCTACAGACGACAGTCTTCAACGACGGAGGTAATTTCAATGTGGTGACCACTAAAAGAAGTTCCATACGGGCATTTTATCTTCGCCCGTGGGCAAGATAAGAATTTCTAGCATGGTTAAATTAATGGATCTACTTATCTGAGGTGGGAGAAACTTGCTTCTCACCTTGGGTGTCCTGGTTTCGATTCCCGGCCAGGGCGTATGTGAGTTTGGTTTGTGGTATACAACCCGAATATTTGATTTTTGCCCTTGTATTTTGGTTTGCCCAAACAACACAAGTCCACACTAACTTACTTCACAATCGTTGTAATGAATATTGTTTTTCTTTTTGACCGTTCGAACACTCAATTATTCGATCGGCGTCTGCTGGCCGCAGCAAACCATCGCCAGCGAAACAACGCAAGTTCGTCGTAAGTCCTACATGTATAAACGAAAGACAATGTATTATGACATCATTTCTGTTATATTTAAACATACGGAGAATCACCTTCGGATTTTAAACTGGACAGAATAGAAGGAGGTTTCACAAATTCGGAAAATTGTTTTCCGTTTTAAATCCTATACTTCATTTACATAGTAGTAACTACACCTCGATAATGGGGCCGGGAAGTATATGCTTAGTTTATAATATGTTTTCACTGGAAGGCTCAGTGGATAATATTTTTATAACGCTCGGAAACGCCCCGGGTTGGACCCGAACCTACACCCTGTAATTAAAATAAATCCTTGCTGTCGAATCATCACAAGGTTGTAACTGGTGATGTTAAAATGGTGTAAGAATAGTGTAAGTTTCCGAAATGTATCCCGAAAAGCATTTGGAATTCCTCGGCCATTTTCCATCGAAAACAACCTCAAATATAAGCCGGTACATCAGCAGAAGTAGTACGTAAAAAATAAATAACATTATTAACTTATTGTAGTCTTTTAACAAGTACTTTGTATATTTAATTTTGAATTGATTGCCAGTGGAGTGAATTATTGCATCAATAATTAAGATTCACAAGCTTAAAGTCATTAAAGTTATCTGCTATAATGAAATTACTACGCGATCTTCTTGCGGCGTAATTATATGTTAGGAATTTGACATTGTAAACCGTCAATAAACATCCGAGGTTGTTTTCGATGGGAAAACAGCCGAGGAGTTCGGACGCCATGTGTAAAAAGGTAATGTAGGTCGGGGAAACCGGACACAAACAGGCCTTTGCAAAGCATAAGATGCTAGGAAATTCCTGTACACCTTTACCTTCAAGACATCTCATAATGTTACTGGAAATAAGCAATGCTTTTGTTTGCAAATGAGGTTCGCAATCATGCCATGTCTGCGCCAAACCACAATTGTGTATTTGTCTGCTTAACGGTTCATGATGTGGGAACATCAAAACACCGTGAGTAATGGGTGTTTACGTATCAGGGTTTTAATCGCTGAATGGCAACTGCTAGACTGCACTGGGTGTGTAAGCTTATTTATTCTTGCACTTGGGAAAAACCAATTCGGCGAGTGATCCGATGATGTTGTTTTTCGAGCATAGTGAACAGGCAGAATGTAACCTGGTTCTTTAACGTGTAACAGTATACCGCACTGCCAACCGGAGCCCCCATTTAACGTCCATACCGAAATATGATTAGTTTTTTTTTATTTTAGTGGTGTTACCACGGACCTGCCACTTTTACACTGCACTTGAGCAAACACCAGATTTATGGGTGTGCTAACAATATGATTGACAGTCAACTAGAGGCACACTTTCGAATGCAAACTCAATCGAAGACCCTCGGCCTCTCTTTTGCAAACAGTACAGCATTAGAAAGTGATAGGTTGTACGGGAACGTGACCATGTGGATATGTCATCCAGGTATGTATTCATTATGCATGCTTAAAATGGCGTGTAAAATGTCCGAGGAAAGACATTCATACGATGAACATCAGTCTCCGGAACGAACTATAACACTGTTAAAATGCATATTTTGTTTGGGAAACATCTGAAGGAATAGAAATATCAAACGTTATTTCTTGTAAAGCAAATTACAAAATGCTACTCTTTCTAGAATTATATCAGTTGATAAGTAAATTTCTAATCGATTTCTTTGATTCTCTCATATGTGATTTCTTAGTTAGAATAATTGTTTATACTTCCTCATTCTTGAACGTTCCACATGTACGAACTTATAATCTATAATATATCAAAGGCTTCCAACACGATTCAATAACTGTCCATCAGAGGGTATTTCCGGTAAATGATTTTAATAGTGTGACGTCATATCCGGATGGGTTTAACTCACGTGGTATGCACTGGTTGAGCTGTTCCCGGAAATTGGTTGCGGCACATTCCAGACAAAGAACGGTGTCCTCCGCTGTGGCACGTGATTTCCGATTTCTGAAGTCACGTCCGGATGTAAGCGGAAGGGAGCGTTTCCCGATCACCCCTGGTGAGGATGTAAGTTCTAACATCGAGCCCTGGGTCCCTAAACAAATCTTTGTAAAAAGACGCACATGCAATATCTTGTTCAATTATTCATCTACTATATCGTTATAAAGGGTTTCTTCAATGGTACGTAAAGCTAAATAAATATGTTTTCAAATTAAGCATACTGTCTTAATCAGTTGGATGAGAGTGGACCAGTTGTAAGGGTTTCCTTTTCTAACCTAAGGGGATTTGAGTTTGATTCCGGTCAAAAAGAGTTTCTCGTGGATGGTCAGATTGTCGATTACAATGAAACTAAACTAAATTTGCAAAATCAAACGAAAGCTTCTCTTTTCCTAACTATGCATCACACCCCGTTGTTTGCTACAGAAAAGCGCCTCGTGTACCCACGTTTGCATCAATGATCAATGCAGCCGGGTTTGTATCGCTTTACTGAATAGCGCCTTTTCTCCCTAAGTTTACGTCAATGCGGCCGAGTCTGTAGCGCTTTACCGAATAACGTCTCTACTACTTTCATCAATGGGGTGGATTTTGTAGAGCTTTACCGAATATCCCCTTTTCTTCTTAAGTTTGCATCAATGTGGCTGATTTTGTTGACCTTAACGGAAAAAGTACCTCTACTTACGTTTGCTTTAATGCAGCCAGGTTTATAGCGCTTAACGAACAGCGTCTCCTCAACTTACGTTAGCATCAATGCAGTCGGGTTGGTAGTGCTTTACCGAAAAACACCAGTCGGGTTGGTAGTGCTTTACCGAAAAACACCAGTCGGGTTGGTAGTGCTTTACCGAAAAACACCAGCCGGGTTTGTAGAGCATAAGAAAAAAAACGCCTCTTCTACTTACGTTTGCATTAATGCGACCGAGTTTGTAGCGCTATCCGGAATAGCGCCTCTTCTACTTACGTTTGCAATAATGCGGCCGAGTGTGTAGCGCTATCCCGAATAGCGCCTCTTCTACTTACGTTTGCATTAATGCGGCCGAGTCTGTAGCGCCTTACCGAAAAGCGTCTCTAAACTTACGTTTGCATCAATGTAGACGGGTTTATAGCGCTTTTCCAAAAAGCGCCTCTTCTACTTAAGTTTGCAGCAGAGTAGTCGGGTTTGAAGTGCTTTACCGAATAGCACCTCTTCTACTTAAGTTTGCATTAATGCAGCCGAGTGGGTAGCGCTTTACTAAATTGGGCCTCTTCAACTTACGTTTGCATCAACGCAGCAAGGTTAACAAAAAGCGTCTCTTCAACTTAAATTTGAAACAATGTGGCCGGGTTTGTAGCGCTTTCCCGAATAACACCTCTTCTACTTACGATTGCGTCAATGTAACCGAGTCTGTAGAGCATCAGATGAAAGTGCCGCTTCTACTTACGTTTGAATCAATGTATCCGAATTTGCATTGTTTTACTAAATAGCGCCTCTACTACTTAAGTTAGCATCACTGCAGCCGGATGTATATGGCTTTACCGAAAAGCGTCTGTTCTACTTACGTTTGCATCGGGTTATTACGCTATTTCAACATAGAGCATCTTAAACTTACGTTTGCATCAATGCAACCGAGTTTGTAACGCTTTACCGAAAAGCGCATCTTCTATTTACGTTTGCATCAATGCAGCCGAATTTATGCGGCCGGGTTGGTAGCGCTCTACCGAAAAGCGCCTCTTCTACTTACGTTTGCATCAATGCAGCCGAGTCTGTAGCGCCTTACCGAAAAGCGTCTCTAAACTTACGTTTGCATCAATGTAGACGGGCCCGGGTTTATCGCGTTTTTCAAAAAAAGCGCCGCTTCTACTTACATTTGCATCAATGCAACCGATTCTGAAGCGCTTCACCGAAAATCGCCTCTTCTACTAACGTTGGCGTCAATGTAACCGGGTTTGTAACGCTTTACTGAATAGCGCCTCTTGTTCTTGCGTTTTAATCAATGCGGCCATGATCGTAGTGATTTACCGAAAAGCGCCTCTTCTCTTTACATTTGCATCAAGGAAACCGAGTTTGTAGCGCTTTTCAGAAAAGCGCCTCTACTACTAATGTTTGCATCTTTGCGGCCGGGTTTGTAGCGCATAACCGAAAGGCACCTCTTCAATTGACGTTTGCTTCAATGCAATCGAGTTTGTAAATCTTAATTAAAAAGTGTCTCATCTACCGGGCTTGTAGCGCTATCCCGAATGGCGCATCTTCTACTTCAGTTGCCGCAATGCGGCCAGGTTCGTACCGCTTTACAGAAAAGCGCCTCTTCTACTTACGTTTCCATCAATACAACCGAGTCTGTAGCTCTTTCCCGAAAAGCCCCTCTTCTACTTACGTTGGCAACAATGTAACCGGGTTTGTAGCGCTATCCCGAATGGCGCATCTTCTACTTACGTTTGCCTCATTGCGGCCGGGTTTGTAGCGCTATCCCGAATGGCGCATCTTCTACTAACGTTTGCCTCATTGCGGCCGGGTTGGTAGCGCTATCCCGAATGGCGCATCTTCTACTTACGTTTGCCTCATTGCGGCCGGGTTTGTAGCGCTCTCCCGAATGGCGCATCTTCTACTTACGTTTGCCTCATTGCGGCCGGGTTTGTAGCGCTATCCCGAATGGCGCATCTTCTACTAACGTTTGCCTCATTGCGGCCGGGTTTGTAGCGCTATCCCGAATGGCGCATCTTCTACTTACGTTTGTCTCATTGCGGCCGGGTTTGTAGCGCTATCCCGAATGGCGCATCTTCTACTAACGTTTGCATCATTGCGGCCGGGTTTGTAGCGCTATCCCGAATGGCGCATCTTCTACTAACGTTTGCCTCATTGCGGCCGGGTTTGTAGCGCTATCCCGAATGGCGCATCTTCTACTTACGTTTGCCTCATTGCGGCCGGGTTTGTAGCGCTATCCCGAATGGCGCATCTTCTACTAACGTTTGCCTCATTGCGGCCGGGTTTGTAGCGCTATCCCGAATGGCGCATCTTCTACTTACGTTTGCATCATTGCGGCCGGGTTTGTAGCGCTATCCCGAATGGCGCATCTTCTACTAACGTTTGCATCATTGCGGCCGGGTTTGTAGCGCTATCCCGAATGGCGCATCTTCTACTTACGTTTGCATCATTGCGGCCGGGTTTGTAGCGCTATCCCGAATGGCGCATCTTCTACTTACGTTTGCATCATTGCGGCCGGGTTTGTAGCGCTATCCCGAATGGCGCATCTTCTACTAACGTTTGCATCATTGCGGCCGGGTTTGTAGCGCTATCCCGAATGGCTCATCTTCTACTAACGTTTGCCTCATTGCGGCCGGGTTTGTAGCGCTATCCCGAATGGCGCATCTTCTACTAACGTTTGCATCATTGCGGCCGGGTTTGTAGCGCTATCCCGAATGGCGCATCTTCTACTTACGTTTGCCTCATTGCGGCCGGGTTTGTAGCGCTATCCCGAATGGCGCATCTTCTACTAACGTTTGCCTCATTGCGGCCGGGTTTGTAGCGCTATCCCGAATGGCGCATCTTCTACTAACGTTTGCATCATTGCGGCCGGGTTTGTAGCGCTATCCCGAATGGCGCATCTTCTACTTACGTTTGCCTCATTGCGGCCGGGTTTGTAGCGCTCTCCCGAATGGCGCATCTTCTACTTACGTTTGCATCATTGCGGCCGGGTTTGTAGCGCTCTCCCGAATGGCGAATCTTCTACTTACGTTTGCATCATTGCGGCCGGGTTTGTAGCGCTATCCCGAATGGCGCATCTTCTACTAACGTTTGCATCATTGCGGCCGGGTTTGTAGCGCTATCCCGAATGGCGCATCTTCTACTTACGTTTGCCTCATTGCGGCCGGGTTTGTAGCGCTATCCCGAATGGCGCATCTTCTACTAACGTTTGCCTCATTGCGGCCTGGTTTGTAGCGCTATCCCGAATGGCGCATCTTCTATTATTCGATCGGCGTCTGCTGGCCGCAGTAAATCATCGCCAGCGAAACAACGCAAGTTCGTCGTAGGTCCTACATGTATAGACGAAAGACAATGTATTATGACATCATTTCTGTTATGTTTAAACATACGGCGAATCACCTTCGGATTTTAAACTGGACAGAATAGAAGGAGGTTTCACAAATTAGGAAAATTGTTTTCCGTTTTAAATCCTATACTTCATTTACATAGTAGTAACTACACCTCGATAATGGGGCCGGGAAGTATATGCTTAGTTTATAATATGTTTTCCCTGGAAACAAGGCTCAGTGGAGTATCTTTTTATAACGCTCGGAAACGCCCCGGGTTGGACCCGAACCTACACCCTGTAATTAAAATAAATCCTTGCTGTCGAATCATCACAAGGTTGTAACTGGTGATGTTAAAATGGTGTAAGAATATTGTAAGTTTCCGAAATGTATCCCGAAAGGCATTTGGAATTCCTCGGCCATTTTCCACCGAGAACAACCTCAAATATAAGCCGGTACATCAGCAGAAGTAGTACGTAAAAAATAAATAACATTATTAACTTATTGTAGTCTTTTAACAAGTACTTTGTATATTTAATTTTAAATTGATTGCCAGTGGAGTGAATTATTGCATCAATAATTAAGATTCACAAGCTTAAAGTCATTAAAGTTATCTGCTATAATGAAATTACTACGCGATCTTCTTGCGGCGTAATTATATGTTAGGAATTTGACATTGTAAACCGTCAATAAACATCCGAGGTTGTTTTTAATGGGAAAACAGCCGAGGAGTTCGGAATGAACGCCATGTGTAAAAAGGTAATGTAGGTCGGGGAAACCGGACACAAACAGGCCTTTGCAAAGCATAAGATGCTAGGAAATTCCTGTACACCTTTACCTTCAAGACATCTCATAATGTTACTGGAAATAAGCAATGCTTTTGTTTGCAAATGTGGTTCGCAATCATGCCATGTCTGCGCCAAACCACAATTGTGTATTTGTCTGCTTAACGGTTCATGTTGTGGGAACATCAAAACACCGTGAGTAATGGGAGTTTACGTATCAGGGTTTTAATCGCTGAATGGCAACTGCTAGACTGCACTGGGTGTGTAGGCTTATTTATTCTTGCACTTGGGAAAAACCAATTCGGCGAGTGATCCGATGATGTTGTTTTTCGAGCATAGTGAACAGGCAGAATGTAACCTTGTTCTTTAACGTGTAACAGTATAACGCACTGCCAACCGGAGCCCCCATTTAACGTCCATACCGAAATATGATTAGTTTTTTTTTTTTTATTTTAGTGGTGTTACCACGGACCTGCCACTTTTACACTGCACTTGAGCAAACACCAGATTTATGGGTGTGCTAACAATATGATTGACAGTCAACTAGAGGCACACTTTCGAATGCAAACTCAATCGAAGACCCTCGGCCTCTCTTTTGCAAACAGTACAGCATTAGAAAGAGATAGGTTGTACGGGAACGTGACCATGTGGATATGTCATCCAGGTATGTATTCATTAAGCATGCTTAAAATGGCGTGTAAAATGTCCGAGGAAAGACATTCATACGATGAACATCAGTCTCCGGAACGAACTATAACACTGTTAAAATGCATATTTTGTTTGTGAAACATCTGAAGGAATAGAAATATCAAACGTTATTTCTTGTAAAGCAAAATAAAAAATGCTACTCTTTCTAGAATTATATCAGTTGATAAGTAAATTTATAATCGATTTCTTTGATTCTCTCATTTGTGATTTCTTAGTTAGAATAATTGTTTATACTTCCTCATTCCTTGAACGTTCCACATGTATGAACTTATAATCTATAATATATCAAAGGCTTCCAACACGATTCAATAACTGTCCATCAGAGGGTATTTCCGGTAAATGATTTTAATAGTGTGACGTCATATCCGGATGGGTTTAACTCACGTGGTATGCACTGGTTGAGCTGTTCCCGGAAATTGGTTGCGGCACATTCCAGACAAAGAACGGTGTCCTCCGCTGTGGCACGTGATTTCCGATTTCTGAAGTCACGTCCGGATGTAAGCGGAAGGGAGCGTTTCCCGATCAACCCTGGTGAGGATGTAAGTTCTAACATCGAGCCCTGGGTCCCTAAACAAACCTTTGTAAAAAGACGCACATGCAATATCTTGTTCAATTATTCATCTACTATATCGTTATAAAGGGTTTCTTCAATGGTACGTAAAGCTAAATTAATATGTTTTCAAATTAAGCATACTGTCTTAATCAGTTGGATGAGAGTGGACCAGTTGTAAGGGTTTCCGTTTCTAACCTAAGGGGATTTGAGTTTCCGGTCAAAAAGAGTTTCTCGTGGATGGTCAGATTGTCGATTACAATGAAACTAAACTAAATTTGCAAAATCAAACGAAAGCTTCTCTTTTCCTAACTATGCATCACACCCCGTTGTTTGCTACAGAAAAGCGCCTCGTGTACCCACGTTTGCATCAATGATCAATGCAGCCGGGTTTGTAGCGCTTTACTGAATAGCGCCTTTTCTCCCTAAGTTTACGTCAATGCGGCTGAGTCTGTAGCGCTTTACCGAATAACGTCTCTACTACTTTCATCAATGGGGTGGATTTTGTAGAGCTTTACCGAATATCCCCTTTTCTTCTTAAGTTTGCATCAATGTGGCTGATTTTGTTGACCTTAACGGAAAAGTACCTCTACTTACGTTTGCTTTAATGCAGCCAGGTTTATAGCGCTTAACGAACAGCGTCTCCTCAACTTACGTTAGCATCAATGCAGTCGGGTTGGTAGTGCTTTACCGAAAAACACCAGTCGGGTTGGTAGTGCTTTACCGAAAAACACCAGTCGGGTTGGTAGTGCTTTACCGAAAAACACCAGCCGGGTTTGTAGAGCATAAGAAAAAAAAACGCCTCTTCTACTTACGTTTGCATTAATGCGACCGAGTTTGTAGCGCTATCCGGAATAGCGCCTCTTCTACTTACGTTTGCATTAATGCGGCCGAGTGTGTAGCGCTATCCCGAATAGCGCCTCTTCTACTTACGTTTGCATTAATGCGGCCGAGTCTGTAGCGCCTTACCGAAAAGCGTCTCTAAACTTACGTTTGCATCAATGTAGACGGGTTTATAGCGCTTTTCCAAAAAGCGCCTCTTCTACTTAAGTTTGCAGCAGAGTAGTCGGGTTTGAAGTGCTTTACCGAATAGCACCTCTTCTCCTTAAGTTTGCATTTATGCAGCCGAGTGGGTAGCGCTTTACTAAATTGGGCCTTTTCAACTTACGTTTGCATCAACGCAGCTAGGTTAACAAAAAGCGTCTCTTCAACTTAAATTTGAAACAATGTGGCCGGGTTTGTAGCGCTTTCCCGAATAACACCTCTTCTACTTACGATTGCGTCAATGTAACCGAGTCTGTAGAGCATCAGATGAAAGTGCCGCTTCTACTTACGTTTGAATCAATGTATCCGAATTTGTATTGCTTTACTAAATAGCGCCTCTACTACTTAAGTTAGCATACTGCAGCCGGATGTAAATGGCTTTACCACCGAGTTTGTATCGCTTTACCGAAAAGCGCATCTTCTATTTACGTTTGCATCAATGCAGCCGAATTTATGCGGCCGGGTTGGTAGCGCTCTACCGAAAAGCGCCTCTTCTACTTACGTTTGCATCAATGCAGCCGAGTCTGTAGCGCCTTACCGAAAAGCGTCTCTAAACTTACGTTTGCATCAATGTAGACGGGCCCGGGTTTATCGCGTTTTTCAAAAAAGCGCCGCTTCTACTTACATTTGCATCAATGCAACCGATTCTGAAGCGCTTCACCGAAAATCGCCTCTTCTACTAACGTTGACGTCAATGTAACAGGGTTTGTAACTGAATAGCGCCTCTTGTTCTTGCGTTTTAATCAATGCGGCCATGATCGTAGTGATTTACCGAAAAGCGCCTCTTCTCTTTACATTTGCATCAAGGAAACCGAGTTTGTAGCGCTTTTCAGAAAAGCGCCTCTACTACTAATGTTTGCATCTTTGCGGCCGGGTCTGTAGCGCATAACCGAAAGGCACCTCTTCAATTGACGTTTGCTTCAATGCAATCGAGTTTGTAAATCTTAATTAAAAAGTGTCTCATCTACCAGGTTTGTAGCGCTATCCCGTATGGCGCATCTTCTACTTCAGTTGCCGCAATGCGGCCAGGTTCGTACCGCTTTACAGAAAAGCGCCTCTTCTACTTACGTTTACATCAATACAACCGAGTCTGTAGCTCTTTCCCGAAAAGCCCCTCTTCTACCAACGTTGGCAACAATGTAACCGGGTTTGTAGCGCTATCCCGAATGGCGAATCTTCTACTTACGTTTGCCTCATTGCGGCCGGGTTTGTAGCGCTATCCCGAATGGCGAATCTTCTACTTACGTTTGCATCATTGCGGCCGGGTTTGTAGCGCTATCCCGAATGGCGAATCTTCTACTTACGTTTGCCTCATTGCGGCCGGGTTTGAAGCGCTATCCCGAATGGCGAATCTTCTACTAACGTTTGCCTCATTGCGGACGGGTTTGTAGCGCTATCCCGAATGGCGCATCTTCTACCAACGTTTGCCTCATTGCGGACGGGTTTGTAGCGCTATCCCGAATGGCGCATCTTCTACCAACGTTTGCCTCATTGCGGCCGGGTTTGTAGCGCTATCCCGAATGGCGCATCTTCTACTTACGTTTGCCTCATTGCGGCCGGGTTTGTAGCGCTATCCCGAATGGCGCATCTTCTACTTACGTTTGCCTCATTGCGGCCGGGTTTGTAGCGCTATCCCGAATGGCGCATCTTCTACCAACGTTTGCCTCATTGCTGCCGGGTTTGTAGCGCTATCCCGAATGGCGCATCTTCTACTTACGTTTGCCTCATTGCGGCCGGGTTTGTAGCGCTATCCCGAATGGCGCATCTTCTACTTACGTTTGCCTCATTGCGGCCGGGTTTGTAGCGCTATCCCGAATGGCGAATCTTCTACTTACGTTTGCCTCATTGCGGCCGGGTTTGTAGCGCTATCCCGAATGGCGAATCTTCTACTTACGTTTGCCTCATTGCGGCCGGGTTTGTAGCGCTATCCCGAATGGCGCATCTTCTACTAACGTTTGCCTCATTGCGGACGGGTTTGTAGCGCTATCCCGAATGGCGCATCTTCTACTTACGTTTGCCTCATTGCGGCCGGGTTTGTAGCGCTATCCCGAATGGCGCATCTTCTACTTACGTTTGCCTCATTGCGGCCGGGTTTGTAGCGCTATCCCGAATGGCGCATCTTCTACTTACGTTTGCATCATTGCGGCCGGGTTTGTAGCGCTATCCCGAATGGCGCCTCTTCTACTAACGTTTGCCTCATTGCGGCCGGGTTTGTAGCGCTATCCCGAATGGCGCATCTTCTACTTACGTTTGCATCATTGCGGCCGGGTTTGTAGCGCTATCCCGAATGGCGCCTCTTCTACTAACGTTTGCATCATTGCGGCCGGGTTTGTAGCGCTATCCCGAATGGCGCATCTTCTACTTACGTTTGTCTCATTGCGGCCGGGTTTGTAGCGCTTTCCCGAATGGCGCATCTTCTTCTTACGTTTGCCTCATTGCGGCCGGGTTTGTAGCGCTATCCCGAATGGCGCATCTTCTACTTACGTTTGCATCTTTGCGGCCGGGTTTGTAGCGCTATCCCGAATGGCGCATCTTCTACTTACGTTTGCCTCATTGCGGCCGGGTTTGTAGCGCTATCCCGAATGGCGAATCTTCTACTTACGTTTGCCTCATTGCGGCCGGGTTTGTAGCGCTATCCCGAATGGCGCATCTTCTACTTACGTTTGCCTCATTGCGGCCGGGTTTGTAGCGCTATCCCGAATGGCGCATCTTCTACTTACGTTTGCCTCATTGCGGCCGGGTTTGTAGCGCTATCCCGAATGGCGCATCTTCTACTTACGTTTGTCTCATTGCTGCCGGGTTTGTAGCGCTATCCCGAATGGCGCATCTTCTACTTACGTTTGCCTCATTGCGGCCGGGTTTGTAGCGCTATCCCGAATGGCGCATCTTCTACTAACGTTTGCATCTTTGCGGCCGGGTTTGTAGCGCTATCCCGAATGGCGCATCTTCTACTTACGTTTGCCTCATTGCGGCCGGGTTTGTAGCGCTATCCCGAATGGCGCATCTTCTACTAACGTTTGCCTCATTGCGGCCGGGTTTGTAGCGCTATCCCGAATGGCGCATCTTCTACTTACGTTTGCCTCATTGCGGCCGGGTTTGTAGCGCTATCCCGAATGGCGCATCTTCTACTTACGTTTGCATCTTTGCGGCCGGGTTTGTAGCGCTATCCCGAATGGCGCATCTTCTACTAACGTTTGCATCATTGTGGCCGGGTTTGTAGCGCTATCCCGAATGGCGCCTCTTCTACTTACGTTTGCCTCATTGCGGCCGGGTTTGTAGCGCTATCCCGAATGGCGCCTCTTCTACTTACGTTTGCATCTTTGCGGCCGGGTTTGTAGCGCTATCCCGAATGGCGCATCTTCTACTAACGTTTGCCTCATTGCGGCCGGGTTTGTAGCGCTATCCCGAATGGCGCATCTTCTACTTACGTTTGCCTCATTGCGGCCGGGTTTGTAGCGCTATCCCGAATGGCGCATCTTCTACTAACGTTTGCATCATTGCGGCCGGGTTTGTAGCGCTATCCCGAATGGCGCATCTTCTACTAACGTTTGCCTCATTGCGGCCGGGTTTGTAGCGCTATCCCGAATGGCGCATCTTCTACTTACGTTTGTCTCATTGCTGCCGGGTTTGTAGCGCTATCCCGAATGGCGCATCTTCTACTTACGTTTGCATCTTTGCGGCCGGGTTGGTAGCGCTATCCCGAATGGCGCATCTTCTACTTACGTTTGTCTCATTGCGGCCGGGTTTGTAGCGCTATCCCGAATGGCGCATCTTCTACTTACGTTTGCCTCATTGCGGCCGGGTTTGTAGCGCTATCCCGAATGGCGCATCTTCTACTTTAGTTTGCCTCATTGCGGCCGGGTTTGTAGCGCTATCCCGAATGGCGCATCTTCTACTAACGTTTGCCTCATTGCGGCCGGGTTTGTAGCGCTATCCCGAATGGCGCATCTTCTACTAACGTTTGCATCTTTGCGGCCGGGTTTGTAGCGCTATCCCGAATGGCGCCTCTTCTACTTACGTTTGCCTCATTGCGGCCGGGTTTGTAGCGCTATCCCGAATGGCGCCTCTTCTACTTACGTTTGCATCATTGCGGCCGGGTTTGTAGCGCTATCCCGAATGGCGCATCTTCTACTAACGTTTGCATCATTGCGGCCGGGTTTGTAGCGCTATCCCGAATGGCGCATCTTCTACTTACGTTTGCATCATTGCGGCCGGGTTTGTAGCGCTATCCCGAATGGCGCATCTTCTACTTACGTTTGCCTCATTGCGGCCGGGTTTGTAGCGCTATCCCGAATGGCGCATCTTCTACTTACGTTTGCATCATTGCGGCCGGGTTTGTAGCGCTATCCCGAATGGCGCATCTTCTACTTACGTTTGCCTCATTGCGGCCGGGTTTGTAGCGCTATCCCGAATGGCGCATCTTCTACTTACGTTTGCATCTTTGCGGCCGGGTTTGTAGCGCTATCCCGAATGGCGCATCTTCTACTTACGTTTGCATCTTTGCGGCCGGGTTTGTAGCGCTATCCCGAATGGCGCATCTTCTACTTACGTTTGCCTCATTGCGGCCGGGTTTGTAGCGCTATCCCGAATGGCGCATCTTCTACTTACGTTTGCCTCATTGCGGCCGGGTTTGTAGTGCTATCCCGAATGGCGCATCTTCTACTTACGTTTGCATCATTGCGGCCGGGTTTGTAGCGCTATCCCGAATGGCGCATCTTCTACTTACGTTTGACTCATTGCGGCCGGGTTTGTAGCGCTATCCCGAATGGCGCATCTTCTACTTACGTTTGCCTCATTGCGGCCGGGTTTGTAGCGCTATCCCGAATGGCGCATCTTCTACCTACGTTTGCCTCATTGCGGCCGGGTTTGTAGCGCTATCCCGAATGGCGCATCTTCTACTTACGTTTGCCTCATTGCGGCCGGGTTGGTTAGCGCTATCCCGAATGGCGCATCTTCTACTTACGTTTGTCTCATTGCTGCCGGGTTTGTAGCGCTATCCCGAATGGCGCATCTTCTACTTACGTTTGCCTCATTGCGGCCGGGTTTGTAGCGCTATCCCGAATGGCGCATCTTCTACTTACGTTTGCCTCATTGCGGCCGGGTTTGTAGTGCTATCCCGAATGGCGCATCTTCTACTTACGTTTGCATCATTGCGGCCGGGTTTGTAGCGCTATCCCGAATGGCGCATCTTCTACTTACGTTTGCCTCATTGCGGCCGGGTTTGTAGCGCTATCCCGAATGGCGCATCTTCTACTTACGTTTGCCTCATTGCGGCCGGGTTTGTAGCGCTATCCCGAATGGCGCATCTTCTACATACGTTTGCATCATTGCGGCCGGGTTTGTAGCGCTATCCCGAATGGCGCATCTTCTACTTACGTTTGCCTCATTGCGGCCGGGTTTGTAGCGCTATCCCGAATGGCGCATCTTCTACTTACGTTTGCCTCATTGCGGCCGGGTTTGTAGCGCTTTCCCGAATGGCGCATCTTCTTCTTACGTTTGCCTCATTGCGGCCGGGTTTGTAGCGCTATCCCGAATGGCGCATCTTCTACTTACGTTTGCCTCATTGCGGCCGGGTTTGTAGCGCTATCCCGAATGGCGCATCTTCTACTTACGTTTGTCTCATTGCGGCCGGGTTTGTAGCGCTATCCCGAATGGCGCATCTTCTACTTACGTTTGCCTCATTGCGGCCGGGTTTGTAGCGCTATCCCGAATGGCGCATCTTCTACTTACGTTTGTCTCATTGCGGCCGGGTTTGTAGCGCTATCCCGAATGGCGAATCTTCTACTTACGTTTGCCTCATTGCGGCCGGGTTTGTAGCGCTATCCCGAATGGCGCCTCTTCTACTTACGTTTGCCTCATTGCGGCCGGGTTTGTAGCGCTATCCCGAATGGCGCATCTTCTACTTACGTTTGCATCTTTGCGGCCGGGTTTGTAGCGCTATCCCGAATGGCGCCTCTTCTACTTACGTTTGCCTCATTGCGGCCGGGTTTGTAGCGCTATCCCGAATGGCGCATCTTCTACTTACGTTTGCATCATTGCGGCCGGGTTTGTAGCGCTATCCCGAATGGCGAATCTTCTACTTACGTTTGCCTCATTGCGGCCGGGTTTGTAGCGCTATCCCGAATGGCGCATCTTCTACTTACGTTTGCATCTTTGCGGCCGGGTTTGTAGCGCTATCCCGAATGGCGCCTCTTCTACTTACGTTTGCCTCATTGCGGCCGGGTTTGTAGCGCTATCCCGAATGGCGCATCTTCTACTTACGTTTGTCTCATTGCGGCCGGGTTTGTAGCGCTATCCCGAATGGCGCATCTTCTACTTACGTTTGCATCTTTGCGGCCGGGTTTGTAGCGCTATCCCGAATGGCGCATCTTCTACTTACGTTTGCATCATTGCGGCCGGGTTTGTAGCGCTATCCCGAATGGCGCCTCTTCTACTTACGTTTGCATCATTGCGGCCGGGTTTGTAGCGTTATCCCGAATGGCGCATCTTCTACTTACGTTTGCATCATTGCGGCCGGGTTTGTAGCGCTATCCCGAATGGCGCATCTTCTACTTACGTTTGCATCATTGCGGCCGGGTTTGTAGCGCTATCCCGAATGGCGCATCTTCTACTTACGTTTGCCTCATTGCGGCCGGGTTTGTAGCGCTCTCCCGAATGGCGCCTCTTCTACTTACGTTTGCATCATTGCGGCCGGGTTTGTAGCGCTATCCCGAATGGCGCATCTTCTACTTACGTTTGCATCATTGCGGCCGGGTTTGTAGCGCTATCCCGAATGGCGAATCTTCTACTTACGTTTGCCTCATTGCGGCCGGGTTTGTAGCGCTATCCCGAATGGCGCATCTTCTACTTACGTTTGCATCATTGCGGCCGGGTTTGTAGCGCTATCCCGAATGGCGAATCTTCTACTTACGTTTGCATCATTGCGGCCGGGTTTGTAGCGCTATCCCGAATGGCGCATCTTCTACTTACCTTTGCATCATTGCGGCCGGGTTTGTAGCGCTATCCCGAATGGCGCCTCTTCTACTTACGTTTGCATCATTGCGGCCGGGTTTGTAGCGCTATCCCGAATGGCGCATCTTCTACTTACGTTTGCATCATTGCGGCCGGGTTTGTAGCGCTATCCCGAATGGCGCATCTTCTACTTACGTTTGCATCATTGCGGCCGGGTTTGTAGCGCTATCCCGAATGGCGCATCTTCTACTTACGTTTGCCTCATTGCGGCCGGGTTTGTAGCGCTATCCCGAATGGCGCATCTTCTACTTACGTTTGCATCATTGCGGCCGGGTTTGTAGCGCTATCCCGAATGGCGCATCTTCTACTTACGTTTGCATCATTGCGGCCGGGTTTGTAGCGCTATCCCGAATGGCGAATCTTCTACTTACGTTTGCCTCATTGCGGCCGGGTTTGTAGCGCTATCCCGAATGGCGCATCTTCTACTTACGTTTGCATCATTGCGGCCGGGTTTGTAGCGCTATCCCGAATGGCGCATCTTCTACTTACGTTTGCCTCATTGCGGCCGGGTTTGTAGCGCTATCCCGAATGGCGCATCTTCTACTTACGTTTGCCTCATTGCGGCCGGGTTTGTAGCGCTATCCCGAATGGCGCATCTTCTACTTACGTTTGCCTCATAGCGGCCCGGTTTGTAGCGCTATCCCGAATGGCGAATCTTCTACTTACGTTTGCCTCATTGCGGCCGGGTTTGTAGCGCTATCCCGAATGGCGCATCTTCTACTTACGTTTGCATCATTGCGGCCGGGTTTGTAGCGCTATCCCGAATGGCGCATCTTCTACTTACGTTTGCCTCATTGCGGCCGGGTTTGTAGCGCTATCCCGAATGGCGCATCTTCTACTTACGTTTGCATCATTGCGGCCGGGTTTGTAGCGCTATCCCGAATGGCGCATCTTCTACTTACGTTTGCCTCATTGCGGCCGGGTTTGTAGCGCTATCCCGAATGGCGCATCTTCTACTTACGTTTGCCTCATTGCGGCCCGGTTTGTAGCGCTATCCCGAATGGCGAATCTTCTACTTACGTTTGCCTCATTGCGGCCGGGTTTGTAGCGCTATCCCGAATGGCGCATCTTCTTCTTACGTTTGCCTCATTGCGGCCGGGTTTGTAGCGCTATCCCGAATGGCGCATCTTCTACTAACGTTTGCATCTTTGCGGCCGGGTTTGTAGCGCTATCCCGAATGGCGCATCTTCTTCTTACGTTTGCCTCATTGCGGCCGGGTTTGTAGCGCTATCCCGAATGGCGCATCTTCTTCTTACGTTTGCCTCATTGCGGCCGGGTTTGTAGCGCTATCCCGAATGGCGCATCTTCTACTAACGTTTGTCTCATTGCGGCCGGGTTTGTAGCGCTATCCCGAATGGCGCCTCTTCTACTTACGTTTGCCTCATTGCGGCCGGGTTTGTAGCGCTATCCCGAATGGCGCATCTTCTACTTACGTTTGCCTCATTGCGGCCGGGTTTGTAGCGCTATCCCGAATGGCGAATCTTCTACTTACGTTTGCATCATTGCGGCCGGGTTTGTAGCGCTATCCCGAATGGCGCATCTTCTACTTACGTTTGCCTCATTGCGGCCGGGTTTGTAGCGCTATCCCGAATGGCGCATCTTCTACTTACGTTTGCCTCATTGCGGCCGGGTTGGTAGCGCTATCCCGAATGGCGCATCTTCTACTAACGTTTGCATCATTGCGGCCGGGTTTGTAGCGCTATCCCGAATGGCGCATCTTCTACTTACGTTTGCCTCATTGCGGCCGGGTTTGTAGCGCTATCCCGAATGGCGCATCTTCTACTTACGTTTGCCTCATTGCGGCCGGGTTTGTAGCGCTATCCCGAATGGCGCATCTTCTACTTACGTTTGCCTCATTGCGGCCGGGTTTGTAGCGCTATCCCGAATGGCGCATCTTCTACTTACGTTTGCCTCATTGCGGCCGGGTTTGTAGCGCTATCCCGAATGGCGCATCTTCTACTTACGTTTGCCTCATTGCGGCCGGGTTTGTAGCGCTATCCCGAATGGCGCATCTTCTACTTACGTTTGCCTCATTGCGGCCGGGTTTGTAGCGCTATCCCGAATGGCGCATCTTCTACTTACGTTTGCATCATTGCGGCCGGGTTTGTAGCGCTATCCCGAATGGCGCATCTTCTACCAACGTTTGCCTCATTGCTGCCGGGTTTGTAGCGCTATCCCGAATGGCGCATCTTCTACTTACGTTTGCCTCATTGCGGCCGGGTTTGTAGCGCTATCCCGAATGGCGCATCTTCTACTTACGTTTGCCTCATTGCTGCCGGGTTTGTAGCGCTATCCCGAATGGCGCATCTTCTACCAACGTTTGCATCTTTGCGGCCGGGTTTGTAGCGCTATCCCGAATGGCGCATCTTCTACTTTAGTTTGCCGCAATGCGGCCGGGTTTAAAGCGCTATACCGAAAATCGCCTCTTCTACTTACGTTTATATCAATGTAACCGAGTTTGTAGCGCTTTACCGAATAGCGCCTCTTCTTCTTACATTTGCATCGAGAAATCCGAGGTTGTAGCGCTATTCTGTTTTCATCTTTGCGGCCTGGTTTGTAGCGCATAACCGAACATCGCCTCTTCAATTGACGTTTGCTCAAATGCAGTCGAGTATGTAGATCGCAATCGAATAGTGCCTCTTCTACTTATGTGTGTGTAAATGCAGTCGGATTGGAATCGCTTTACAGAGTAGCGCATCTTTTATTTACATGTGCATCAATTTAGCAGAGTTTGTAGCGCTTAACCGAATATCGCCCCTCCTACTTACGTTTGCATCAATGCGGCCGGGTTTGTAACGCTTTACCTAATTGGGCCTCTTTTACTTACGTATTCATCATTGCAGCCGAGTTTATAACGCTTCACCTTATAGCGCCTCTTCTACTTACGTTTCCATCAATGCAGTCGGGCTCGTTGCAATTTACCGAATAGGTAATCTTCAAATTACGTGTGCACCAATGCGGCCGAGTTTGTAGCGCTTTAACGAATTTCGCCTCGTCTACTTACGTTTGCATCAATACAGCCGAGTTTGTAGTATTCACGAAGGTTTGAGTCAAAGAGCAGATACGTAGCACATTTCTGGAAATGATTTTCAAATGTAATGTAAATATCATGATTCCATATGCGCCTTTTAAATTTCATATTGTAAGCGGATTTCTTTGCCAGGAACGCGTTGTTAGTTAGAACAGCTTGTACGTCTGCTCGTTAGTATGAACACAAATTGCAATAACTGAATTCACATTTTGACGAATTGCTACCAATTGAAAGTTTTGTACAACATAAATTCTTTTTTAAACAGAACCTTCTTGATAGTGCAATATCGGGCTTCAACTATTTTGTTTCGTTAGCAACAACTTATTCTGATCGTTTATGTTACGAGATCTGTTATTTTGACCCTTATTACTGCCAACTGGTTGAACCAAAGACTTCCTGTTTGACAAAACAATTATTAATACTAAATTTTCTTTCTAACTTTACTATACCATATTCATCTTTAACGACTTCATGCTTCGCTCCTATACAAGTACTATTACATTAATTTTTAATTCGTGACTCTATTACGTGAATCACTTACCGCTTCAATCTTAAATTCATCATAGGTATCGTTCACCGCTTCAATCTTAAATTTATCACAGGTATCGTTCACCGCATCAATCTTAAATTTATCGCGGGTATCGTTCACCGCTTCATTCTTAAATTTATCGCGGCGATCGTTCACCGCATCAATCTTCAATTTATCGCGGGTTTCGTTCACCGCTTCATTCTTAAATTTATCGCGGCTATCGTTCACCGCTTCATTCTTCAATTTATCGCGGCTATCGTTCACCGCTTCATTTTTAAATTTATCGCGGCTATCGTTCACCGCTTTATTCTTAAATTTATCGCGGCGATCGTTCACCGCATCAATCTTCAATTTATCACAGGTATCGTTCACCGCTTCATTCTTCAATTTATCGCGGGTATCGTTCACCGCTTCATTCTTCAATTTATCACAGGTATCGTTCACTGCTTCATTCTTCAAATTATCACGGGTATCGTTCACCGCTTCATTCTTAAATTTATCGCGACTGTCGTTCACCGCTTCATTCTTCAATTCATCACAGGTATCGTTCACCGCTTCATTCTTAAATTTATCGCGGCTATCGTTCACCGCCTCATTCTTCAATTCATCACAGGTATCGTTCACCGCTTCATTTTTAAATTTATCGCGGCTATCGTTCACCGCTTCATTCTCAAATTTATTGCGGGTATCGTTCACCGCTTCATTCTTAAATTTATCACGGGTATCGTTCACCGCCTCATTCTTCAATTCATCATAGGTATCGTTCACCGCTTCATTCTTAAATTCATCGCGGGTATCGTTCACCGCTTCATTCTTCAATTCATCACAGGTATCGTTCACCACTTCATTTTTTAATTTATCGCGGCTATCGTTCACCGCTTCATTCTTCAATTCATCACAGGTATCGTTCACCGCTTCATTCTTAAATTTATCGCGGGTATCGTTCACCGCTTCATTCTTCAATTTATCACGGGTATCGTTCACGCTTCATTCTTCGCTCTTTTACCTGCTTCCTAAACCACTTCATTCTTAGCTCATTTGACGCGTGCCTCTTTTACTACGTCAATATGTACATTCAAATACGTTTCCCTTTAGCTGCATCATTCCTAAATACGGGCCAACACAATTCGCATTTGCTGCTTTTATCCGAGGATGTTTTCTTTCTGTCTTGTTGGCAAGGAAACCACTCAAATGCTTTATTTATAATAGCTTGCATGTTTCCGGTCAGGATAAAAAAAAAACGAATGCACCTTCCTTTGCCGAGTAACCGTCTTCGCAGCGTGATAAGTATTAAGTCACAGCTCGTTACTTATCTGGCATAGGGATGCCAGATTGAGTTTTCCAGCACAGCTGAATTCACCGGAAATGCCTATCCGGTGTGTTAGAAATAGATTTTCAGCATATTCAGTAAGGACACCACTCATATGTTTTACCCATTGATATAGCTTTTCTTAACCGACAGTTGACCGGCAACGGTTATGTCCATTTGTTTATCAAATGACATCATGTTCATATTAGTAACATCATTTATAGCGACGATTATAAGGATGTAGATCGGCCCAGGATTTGTGTTACATTGACCATGTTTTAGCGGTTGGATATGGTTTTAGGGCTGACAATATATTTTGAATATCCTGACATATATTTCGTTATTACCTCGTGGGGTCCGCATACAACGGTCAGGTTACAGTCTTTAGGTGTCGGGACGTTGTCACACTGATAACATGTTGGACCCTGAGCAAGGACCTGGCTGGTGCAATAAAGTGCTAACACTGTAAAAAAAAAGAGTTCTATTATATCGCTTTCGGAAATTTTTGTGAGTTTTATTCTATGCTTTCGGATGTTCGACAGAGATTTATCAGTGAATTAAAATTGAATATTTCACTGTTTTCACCAGAGAAATAGCAAATTGATTTGTTTCATTGTTTTGAAATTTAAGCATGTTTTTTACGTTTAAATCAGTTTAAGACAAACACTGAGAACATTTAATTTTAATTTAAGATTAACGAATAAGAAGAGAAAAAATATTTTCCTTGTTTATAACGGGATGTAATGTAAGGGCATTATGCACGAGTGATTCGTGCAGATTTAGATTTGAAAGGCATTCAGCTTTGGTGGTCCAATGTGTTCATGTCGTTTAAAACTAATTGCTAACTTTAAAAGGACAGTTGTGTAAAAAATTATATTTTTGTCAGTATCATTATGCAATGTATTATGAACAAGTTTTTATGTTCTTACATTTTATTTAGCTTGAAGTGAAAAATGTTAATTAATGTAGAGAATGATATAAAAATGTGTTGAAATGATATGTAGCATGAGATTACCTTATAACAATGGTACAATTGTTTTGTTGTTTTGTTTCAAATGGTTATTGAAATGGTATTCAGGGAAAACAATATCATGATGTAAGACACATTTCAAACTCGGGTCATACATACTAGGAGAACAACCAAAAGAAGAAGTTAATAGCACGAGAGACAATATGTCGAAAACTGCGCAATCAATATTATGAATATAAGGCCTAAAATTAAATAGTAACTGTTTATCCTTGACCCACCATTCCGAATAATATTGAAATGACCCCAATAATTCTATCGCAAAATGTATAGGGATATATGTTATGATCGACCTTGGTCGTGTAATAGGAAACAGGGATTCCGACTCTGGCCTTACTCTTGAGCATCTTTTGAAAGTGGACTTAAGCATTTAATATCAATGAAAACACTAGAAACTACATTGGTCAGATTCCTAAGTCAACAATGCAACCCCTGTTTGGAGAAACAATGTTCAGTTCATCAGACCAGTTTCGAAACGAGACACTTTCTGTCGCAAAGCATCAACGACAGGCATAACATGCACCAATGTATATTCATCAATAGATGTAAGTTTAAACAAATACGTATGCTAAGTCACTTTTGTTTACACGATGTTGCTTGAGAACGTATACTTGATTTGAAGAGGAAACCTGAGTGCCCCAAACTGAAGTAATAACTCTTTAAGACATGTTTTGGAACCGTCTACCCTTTTGTTAATATTGAAATAGTTTTAAACTCTTTAGTAGCTGTAATAATTTACCCTTCACTATAATATCCTTGTGCATCCTCTATTTTAGTAGGAAAAGCGATCTAGTTGATAGCAAAAGCTTGAATTGCCGTAAATGAACTCGGTGGCAGAGAGCAAAGATAAGCATGTACTAACATAAGATAAGGTCACCGGTCACTAGTTCATTCGTCATTTTTGCCGTTCTTTAGAGTGTTTTATTTCATACATTAACTTCAATATCAGAACGGTAACAAAAAGAAGCGCTAATCATATTCTCGATGTTTTCATGTTCATTCTACAAACTTTGAAACAGCAATGACAATAATGCTATAAACAAATGTATGTTTATATTATGCATTTCAGACTAATAAGCTTTTTAATTTAATTATCTGACTGAAGCAAAATTGATAACTTGTGTTTGAATGGGTTATTAAACAGAAACATGTAATTACTGTAGTTAATTATCCGGAGGTAGGGATTGACCCTATCACGGCACCAAACACATCCATGTACGCTACTGCTTTAAATAACCGCGGTCACACAACATATAATTGTATGACATATTTTTTGTGAAGGTATCCGTGTCGTTGAGCGAAGTGGGCTTCAAGGGTACGGATTAGAAGCGCTTCATGTTACCGCCCTTAACCTCTACGGAACGGGGAGTCGTGTGTTCGATCCCTGGCTGCGTCATACCTAAAATACGTTAAAAGTTGGTACAAGTAGGTCCCTTGCCTGGCGCTCGGCATTTATAAGGGTAGTGCTTGAAAGAGTGGTGTACTCAGTGCTGGTTTAACCTAGGAAGGTTGTACCCCGTGTATCGGTGCTTTACACCGACCACATAAAAAAACCAAGGGGTCTCTTCGAAAAAGAGCTGGGGTATCGCACCCGGACTTCCTTGTATCCAACCACTGTCTCTTCATTGTTCTGTCCCTTCAGCAAAATCAAAGGACCCCGTTGGAAATAAGTGCTTGCACTTTCACGGGTTATCCTTGACCGCAAGGTCTAAAGAAATACATACAAACATACATACCTACAAACTTCTTATTGGTGGAACATATTGACCTAAAGGCTTACGAGTATCCATTGGCTTAACATTAAATAAAGTCGAGTCTGAGCATTCGATGGATAATATGACAATATACTTGTGACTGGCGATGTCAACATAATCACTGCTGCATCGAAATTTGTAAAACCATCATAGTCATGTTACAACACCAGTGTGTGTATACCACGTGATAAATTACGTCTTATATGCTACGTCGGAAAGCAACATTTTGCTTCAAATGAAGTTTTAAATCAAAGACAACTTTTCTTTTACAACACCATTTTAAATGCAACAAAGGGCAGTATATGCCGCTTAAACAGCCCCGCCTTCTCTTTTTAACCGGAGTGTGATAAGGTGATTAGTTTCATTAAAAACTTCGACAAACCTGTTTACAGAATCATGTTTTGACAGTGCTCCGTCAGACGGCCGTATTGTGAAAAGGTTTGTCGAAGTCTTTAAAGAAACTAAACTCTCAATCACACTCTGGTAAAAGACCGAAGGTAGGGCTCTGTAAGCGGCGTAGACTGCGCTATGTTTCATTTAAAATGGTGAAGAAATAGTAAAGTTATCTTTGTTTAAAGACATTTTTCAAATCAAAATATTGCCTTCCGACGTCGTATTGATGGCGCAATTTATCACGTGGTATACACACACTGAACACATACATCGGATAATACGACAAAGGTGATTTTGCAAGTGTCCGAACTGATCTTCACTCGACTGACTGGAATTCGCACCTTGTTTAGGACGACCATTGTTAGTCAATTTATATTCAATTGCTACTTCAGCTGTATCTGAGAGTATAATATTAACCAGCAGGGTTTTTTTTTTAAAAAAGTAAAAAAAATATATAATTTATAAAAAGGGGGTCAATGTTAAACTGTGAAAGAATTCAACGCATATGTAAGCACTGTTGTAAGATTCAGAAGGGAGTCACTGTTCAACGGCGATACTATATCATGCAGAGGTTAACGCTTTTATATGATTTATTGTCAGGGGTCAATGTTAAACTATGAAAGCATCTCGTGCAGAGGTTAGCACTGGTGTATGACTTATAGACAGGGTTCAATGTTAAACAGCGGTAGCATCTCACGCAGAGGTTATCTCTGTTATATAATTCATAAACAGGGGCCAATGTTAAACTGCGATAGCATCTCATGCAGAGGTTAGCACTGTTGAATGACTTAAAGACAGGGGTCAATGTTAAACTGCGATAGCATCTCATGCAGAGGTCAGCACTGTTGAATGACAGGGGTCAATGCTAAACGACAGCAGGTTATCCGCAAATTTGACAAAGGCGCCGTCCACATACACCACTCAAATTAAGGGGGTTATCCACTGTTTTGACAATAGTTCCGCCCACATACACCACTACAATTAAAGGGGTTATCCCCTGTGTTTAGACAAAAGCGCCTGCCAAATACACAAATAGGATTAAGGGGTGTATCCGCTGTGTTAAGACGAAAGCCCCGTGCACATATACAACTAGGATTAAGGGGTGCATCCGCTGTGTTAAGACGGAATCCCCGTGCACATATACAACTAGGATTAAGGGGTTTATCCGCTGTGTTTAGACGACGACCCCGTGCACATATACAACTAGGATTAAGGGGTGTATCCGCTGTGTTTAGACGAAAGCCCCGTGCACATATACAAATAGGATTATTGGGGTTTATCCGCTGCATTTAGACGAAAGCTCCGTCCACATACACAACTAGGATTAATGGGGTTTTCCGCTGTGTTTAGACGAATACGCCACTTGAATTAATGGAATTATCCGTTGTTTTGACAATAGCGCCGTTCACATACGACACTCGAATTCAGGGTGTTGTTCGTTATTTGGACAAAAGCGCCGTCCACATACACCACTCGAATTAAGGGGGTTGTTCGCTGTTTTGACAAAAGCGCCGTCCACATACACCTGTCGAATTAAGGGGTTATCCGCTGTTTGAACAATAGCGCCGTCCACATACACAACAAGAAATAACGGGTTTGTCCGCTGTTTAAAAAAAAGCTCGTCCACATACACAACTTTTATTTAAGGAGTTTTTCGTTGGTGTGACAAATACACAACTTGAATTAAGGTTGTTGTTTTTTTATTTATTTTTTTTTTTTTTGGGGGGGGGTGTAGTTTTACAAAATCGACGTCCACTTACACCACTAGGATTAAGGGGGTTTTTCGCTGTGTTTTTACAAAAGCGTCGTCCACCACGCGAATAAAGGGTTTTTTGTTCACTGTTTAGACAAAAGCGCCGTCCACATACACCGAACGAAGTAATGGTGTTTTCCACTGTTTAGACAAAAGCGCCAGTCCACATACACCACTCGAGTTAAGGGGTTCATCCGCTGTTTTTAGACAAAACCCCCGTCAACATACATCCCTCCAATTAAGAGAGTTATTCGCTGTGTTTATACAAAAGCTCCGTCAACATACACCGCTCGAATTAAGGGAGTTATCCGCTTTGTTTAGACAATAGCGCCGAACACATGCACCACTTGAATTAAAGAAGTTTAGCAACGATAAGAAATTGTGATATGTAATATGGACTGGTTTATATGATGAAATGAAGTATGCAGTCGACAAGGACTTCATCGGCAGTTGAAGAAATCACTCAAAAGCTGGGTCAACTTAGTTATTATCGACGCCCATATCGTTGTATTCGATGGCAGTCCAATGACTTAAGACAAACAAGAATTTTTAATTGTATTTTCGATTTTTTTAAAAATATTATAACTTATGAATGAGAGGTAGGTGTGCAGAACAAACAACTAAATACATATCTTATTTTTAAATATGCCATTGTGTCAGGGAAATATTTTAAAACAACAACACATAAAACACTAAAGATTAAGGACGAAATGTTGATTTATTTTCGATAGAAAAACTGTATATAATGCATCGCTTTGACGTTATACATTGTCTAAATCTTTTTTTTCAATAAGCATTGTTGTATTTCAAGAATGGCTTCGACTGAGACAGCGCAAATGTCATTGATTTCAAGTTGTTGTTTTTTATTAAAGTCTAGAGTTTCCTTCATTTGTATAAATACTCGACTTAGTAAGGCGGTTCGCTTAACAAAGATTAAAGAGTCTGTTACGAGACTACGCATGTCTAACATGCAAGAGCTTCGCCCACGGGAACATCATTCTCATCATCATTATAATTATTATGACTTTTGTTGTTCTCAAATAATTATTTATTTACGCTGTAAATGGTAGATTTATGAGTTAAGCAAGTCCTTTCGCAAAGCAGTAACACTTGGCCACATGTAATACTTCTTCTGTTTCAAACAATTCTTATTTAAAGGCCTGATATTTAGATATAATCAGGAATATTACGTTGGGTGTCTTGAAGTATTTTAGACGCGGAATATCAGAACTTATAATAATTTGTTTTTAGATAACTTATGAAAACATGAAGCAAATCTAATTTATTACAATTACATTGTATTTTGTGTGATTTCGATTCTGCTTGTTAATTTTATTTGGGCGAACCTTTTATAATGCTAAATAATTCGGCCAAAGTAATGTTTGTACGTCCTCGTTCAATAAAAATCGCCATTTCAATGTCATTAACACAGGTAGAATTCAAAATCTTATGAAACTATCACCCTTTTGAATTAATGACCTTGGTCGTTACGCTTAAAAGTCTTAAATCTAAATCTGTAGGAAAACCATTGATAGTAGCATTATGATTGTGTTTTGTTTCCTCAATTTAGTCAACTTAAAGGCCTTGTTTAAGGAATGTTTGGCATGACAATCCCCTGCTGTGCATCTCCTGCTAATTGAACTGATGTCACAGTAGGGGCCAACTTCCTGTTTATTTGTTTATTGGTTCAGGGCCATTTAGGGACCATTTCTTTATTAAAACCTCCAAAACTGCATAGCAGGATATTCAGATAAGAGATCTGATACAAAAATTAGGCAATTAGATTAAGATCAATACATAGAGGGGCGGGGGGTCATTTAAAGAAGCATTAAACTAGGATTTTAACTCAACTTTTATACTGGCTTAAGTTCACGTTTACATGTATGTATATACCAAAGCAGCGACACTTCGTCTCATAGATTCTTTAAGTACGAATATATTTTGACAACTGACCTATATATTTAATCAGAAGATAAACAATGTTCATTTTTTCTTATTAAATATTCCACATTACACAGCACAATACATGGCATACACACTAAATAAACAACATATTGTGTTTGTCATGGAATGCTTATTGAGGAAGTGGGAGTGGTGCCCATACAGAAAGAATGGACATTTATATATTATTGGTCAGACATAAAGAAGTAAAACAACAAAAAAATTAAAACCAAAATTAAAAAAGAAGCATTTATAAACTACGAAAATGTAGAGTGAGAAACTGAATGTACTAGACGGTGTTGCTTGAATGTATTGTTTTCTTTTAATACATGACATGTCTGCTCGTGGACTGTTAATTGGTCATTCATGAATGCAAATTTCATGTTCGATTTTGTAGTGTAAACATAAAATCTGTATAAGTTGGAGTTATACCTCTTAGCTTCATAAGATATATAAAATATTGCATCAAGACAATTAAGCAATCAATGAGATCAACAATGTTAACAAATGTTTCCTCTAAACTGTGTTCCATTGTCTTCGTGGGCCACTGTAGGTCCGATGTTAACGGAAACGTGTTTCAGGAAGACAAAGAGTTTATTAAGATTCATAAATGGGGCAGTAAATTGGACGTCCGCACCACCCTCAGTTGTCATTAAGAGTGTTATTGATTGAAAGGCGGCATGAACGGAAGATATTCCGAAAATAAAATCTGTTCCGACGATCACTGAAAGAAAAGGGGGAATTTAAAAGCAACACTTGTATACAGTATATACATTTTTATTGATAAAGCTACTTTGATGCATGCGTTATTTTTTCGTGGTGTATGTAATTTCTGTGTTCGTTTAGTGTCTATTGGGTCCCTAACTTGTGTATATAAACTGGTTTTATATTCAACTTTTTGACTACTGTTCTTATTGTCATATTGTTATTGTTTTCAGTGAATAGATTGTCTTATCTCGATATTTGTTAAAGCTTAAGTTATTGGTGTTGCTGCAAGTATGTTTTACTTGTAACATGTGTTATAATTTCCATGTAATTGTTTTGATTGGTGAAGAAGTTTAGTGTTTGTTTTCCCATCATCAGTGAGTTATTACTAATATGCATCCTGTTTGAATCCTAAACTCGGTAATTTCAATACCCAGACACCAATGAAAGTACCTCCAGCCTCAGAAATTTCGACCCTAGCGGGAATATAAAGAAGTCTTTCAATTACATCTAGTTCTATCCGACAAGGAATCGAGGCCAAGGAAGTTCGAACTAACGTTGGTCGACGGTATCACTTTTTCAAACCAGTGAACTAGCAATAAATATCGGTTACTGTTTTGAAATATGACCCGTTTCGTTTTAAATCAAACGTTATCGTACAAAAAGCTGGAACCAGAAGTAAATTGCATGTTTTCAAAATAACGGGACGTTAACAGCATACTTGGCGAACTTTATAGAGTGTCTAGTGAACACCGAAAGTGTATATTTCTAATCATATCTGCGCCACTCGTGACTTTTTGCCGTCCTATGCACTCTCGATGAAATTTCATCGCTATAACACTGAAACAAACGAATATCCTCTATATGTCGAAGTAATGGTCAAGATAAGAGATGAGATCTACGTTAAAGATGTGGGTTTATCACTTGTGAAATAAAGGCCATGTTTTAGTTGGTATGATGAACAGTTGCTTAAATTACGGCTACAATCAACTGCATGCAATGACATCAAAGCTACGACATTACTAACAGTTCAACCTTTTGAACATATATTCTGTACACTAACTTCTTTGGCTTTGTAAATTTAATCGTTATCGTACTGAAACGAACAAGTATCTTCTATATCTTGAAGGTCAATATTAAAGTTATTGGTCAAATGCATGTTAGTAAAATAATCATGTGCTTTAGTTATGATTATGACCAACTGCAGACGACGATCACAAGGCAACGATAAAAAGACGAACAAAATACAATTTTAATACAAGTTTAAACTTTTGAACATACTTTACGTTGAACACGAACTAATTCAGTTTAGAAATACAGTCAGCATTGTTAGCATTTTTACACGAACTAGTGAAGCATAGTTATGAACTCAGCATTTCCTTTGGATTGTATTCGGACACAGGAGAGGCAAAACAATAAGAGAAGAAAATATGAAAAATGAATGCGTTTATGTGATTCCGAAAAACTAATTATAATGGGTTGCGGAATATTTATTTTTAGCATGATGCGGATTTCACAAATTAGGAAAATATTCGAGGCATAATCAAATACAGCATCGTTTATTTTAAGAATCGAATATTATATTATTTATTGAAGGAATAAATCCATTTTCAGCATTATATGCGAGTTATTTGATTCAATCAAATAATGTACTTTCTACGCTCGCGTTTACATACAATGCGTTGTATTAAGACGATTTTATTTACCATATCGTGATGGGCGATCATGGGCAAATAAATCTCGTGGGTTCCATTATGTGTTATCTAACTTTGAAAATAGTACAAAAAAATAACACCATAGTGCGGATCCTCTACAATGCTATCAGACGGAGATACCCATATTAACGGGCATTTGATCTATAATTCATTTTTAGTTTCATAAACCCCATTTGAAAAAATACATCTTACTAGGTAATTGGAGTATTTGAAATTTCACTTCGATTTAAAGTGTTCAGACATTTTCGTAAACACAAAATCGACCGAGAAAAATAAAAGAAACTTACATGTCACGTGACATTGATCTTCACTTTGGACGGACCAAACCAATAACCACAGAGACAGCTGGGAGAAATGAACAGCAGATCACAAAAGGGCTTTAATGTCACGTGACATTGATCTTCACTTTGGACGGACCAAACCAATAACCGCAGAGACAGTTGGGAGAAATGAACAGCAGATCACAAAAGGGTTTTAATGTCACGTGACATTGATCTTCACTTTGGACGGATCAAACCAATAACCACAGAGACAGCTGGGAGAAATGAACAGCAGATCACAAAAGGGTTTTAATTGAGTCCATAAAATTCGTCTTTGAAAGAAGAGTACATGAATTTAGAGCTACGAAAAATACTACCTTAGAAAAATAGTTTTTAAGAACTAGAGTCTATGAAAAGTATGCAGAGTGGTTACCCTGATGATGTAGAGATAATTTATCGATTCGTTTTGCCTTTTGTACATGTACGATCCTTGTGAAGAAAAGAAATTGATGAAAACAACTGTTTATATTCGTCTTACCAAACAAAGTAATATTCTCTCTTTAACCATGTTTATTGTTTTAATCAACAACAAAGATTTATGTTATAGAAGCCCAATATTACAACCAACTACGGTCTTGCCAATGATACAGTGATCTTAATTTTGTACAACTAGATCATGAGAAAGTGCCATATGACCAGTACATTGTTCGTAATGTTAAAGATAGAGGACATCAAACAAAAGCGTGACAATTGGTTTGAGTTAAGTCCCATTTTGACCACACACGTCAAATGAAAGTTTGCTAGTGTTTCATTTAAAGGTTGGTTAAAGGTAATCCACGATTTTAAAGTGAAGGCTTCACTTCCAATCAATATACAATAAACGGATATAAATTATAGAAGAGGAGAGACTCAGAAAATAGTTTATTTGGTTATTACCCATTCTTGAAAACTCAATATTATTTTGAGCATTGCTTTTTATCAAATTTAAAAACAATAATTATTTTTTAATCATATATATGTTTTAATGCTTATGATAGAAATTATTCCCTGAAGAAAATACTGGTTAAAAAATTCATTTGATAAAGTTAATTTTACTCATAGAAAACGTGTTTTCCGACAAAAATGTGTTCAGGATTCTAAAATAGGTGAAGAATTTTGTTCAACTGAAGAGAGAGCGAAGGCCTATCATCAGAAAGGTTCAAAATTCACTCACTCACCCTCTCGCTCGCTCGCTCGCTCGCTACTTCACTCACTCGCTCGCTCGCTCGCTCGCTACTTCACTCACTCACTCACTCACTCACTCACTCACTCACTCACTCACTCACTCACTCACTCACTCACTCACTCACTCACTCACTCACTCACTCACTCACTCACTCACTCACTCACTCACTCACTCACTCACTCACTCACTCACTCACTCACTCACTCACTCACTCACTCACTCACTCACTCACTCACTCACTCACTCACTCACTCACTCACTCACTCACTCACTCACTCACTCACTCACTCACTCACTCACTCACTCACTCACTCACTCACTCACTCACTCACTCACTCACTCATAAAAGCCATTTTTATGGCGTACAATCCTTTTTTATAACGTCATTAAGCTTTGGGCACGGATCCTGGAGTGGAAAACGGCTTACCATATTTTATGATATGTTTTGCGAGTGGATTTATGACGGGTATATAATAAAGCTCAATTGTTCGCTAAGTGGATTTTATTTACTCCTTTTATATGCGTTCAAGCTATTCTGCCGTTAGTTCTATTCCAGTTTAACCTTACGCAACTGTTTGCATCAAAGTATTATCTTTAAGGCAAATTCTCCTTATAGAATAAGCTTGCATTCCGAATAATTACGATAATTTTGTACATTGTGCAGTGCTCTCAAATGTTCATTTAGATAACATCATAAATTAGTCTAGTTTGTCTTATTTCGTAACTATTTCAGATATAATTTAAACTGGAACAAGCCAAGGGCATCACGCTTAAAACTGCAGTTTGTCCTTTTTTATGAAAATGGCTATCAGATTTTAAACGTCAATTGTTTACAGCTTGAACTTGATTTTATATCGCATAGCATTTAAATTACCTGTGGAAACGTTGTTTTTCAAGTCATTATAAGATAACTTTTATAAGATAACATTTCATTAAAACTGAAAACAAATAGTGAATATAATGACTTATAAATTTCGGATGAGTGGCAGTAGGCGGACATTTAGACATCAAATGATTGTGTTAAGTTCTTAATAATTCCAATGGCTTGAAATTTAGGTTATATTCTTATTTGGATTTTCCTGGCTTTGTAACAGGTATTAACATTTCTAAGGATGTTAAACCGAAAGAAAGATCTATCCTTAATGGGGTTTCTCTTAATTGTTTAATGCAATTCATAATCAAGATTACTAAATTGCAACATGAGAGAAGTCTTAACAACAATTACAAATGCAAAATGTTAAACGATGACTTTCATCCAAACATTCTCGGCTACGCGTTTTTATGGTTCGAGTATATATCGATTCGAGGCATAATTGTATGCACTGCAATACTGTGCAACGTCAAACTGGATGAAAAAGCAACGCAGTTTTATGATTGCTTCAGTTGTTTTTTTCCAAAACAAAACAAACATACAAATGGTTAATAACAATAACACAAAGATCCTTCCAGGTATGTGGAGTTCATAACTGTGTTATTAATGAACGAAATCATGGCCCCATCTTATCAACAAAGGAATATGACCAAGCTTGGATGTAACAGTACTGCTTGGTCCTTACATTAACAGCTCGGCTCTTACTTACACTTAGCTAGGCTCTTACAGTACACAGCTCGGCTCTTACAATACACAGCTATGCTCTTACAGTACTCAGCTCAGCTATTACAGTACACAGCTCGGGTGTAACAGTACACAGCTTTGCTCTAACAGTACTCAGCTCGGCTCTTACAGTACACAGCTCGGATCTTACAAAACACATACTCGCTCTTACAGTGCATAGCTCACCCTTAAACATGGATAGAACGATCGCTGTTGGAATGAATATTTCTAAAAAGCTGTTACAAATATTAAAAAATAATTTTCAATTACTTTTTAACTGAAATACTTGTTTTTTACGATCGATTACCGAACGGTCGCTGATAAGATGGCGTCTAAATGCTTATTACAGACGGCAAAAACTTCAAACGCACTTTGGCACAGATAAGAAAACACAAATGTTTGAAAATTCAACAAGAAAAAAGAGACGATGATAAACCTAACACGTAAAATACTTGCCTATAAACAAAACGAAAAATAACACTATGCAAATATCTAAGAAACTATATAACATTCACATAACATGTATATTCACAAAACAATTTCATCAAAATATATGCTTGTCCTTCGTGAAACGTTGAATGTTATTGATCAAATCGCAATAGTACTAATAGTACCGACTTCAAACTACATTCTTCCAAATAAAATCGAAACATCATCACCTTGACTGTCTGATCGAAACTATTTATTACATTTTACACTACCTAATTCCTTCCAAAACACTAGAAAATTTTCGAAAAATAATCGCCTAAGCCAATACAATCATAGTCCATGTTTTTGAACTCTATTCCTCAAATCTGATTGCGGTCACAATCCGGGCGTGGTCGATTATTAGATCAGTCTAGCGCGAAGGTATTGGACCAAACATAGTAGTGCCATGAGGGTGAACGACATTTCCACGCCTGAAAATACAGAAGCAAAACACGGTGTTTATCGCTATAATATAATGAAAACTTCAGGGTTGAGACAAGTAGCAAAAATCCTAGACGAATGCGCATGGTCAAAGCCGTACAGGAACAAAACGAGAGCCTCAGAAAAATATCCATACATAACGCATACAAAACACAACAGATATAACACAAACGAAAACAAACATTTCACACATGCAACGAATTACATTTTCGAGCCAATGTTGGGGTTACAGCATATGAACTGATAGTGAAACAAAAGTTCACTTAGAGTTTAGACAAGTTCATGAGTACTCCACCTAAAGCCGTAGTCTTGTTGAGCAACAAAGCGTTATTGAATAGTTCTTCTGCATACCCAAAATACATCCTGCGTATAAACCAAGTTATAGTTGGTATGGGTATTTTTATATATTTTGGAAATAGGAGATCCGGTGTTAATGACACCCTTGCTAGTTAATGTTTTAAATCACCGATTACTAAAGCAAAGACCACAACACTAGCGGATACAGTGGACGCATCCGGTGCGCGACTCCCTAATAACGTTCAAATATACCATTTATGTCAATATTGAAAAAAGTTAACAAAATACATTTAAAATGCACCATTTCGGACTTGAATTGTTAATAATTGTCTAGGGAAGTACCATTAAACCCCTTAGCCAACATTATAAACCATTTGTATAAATGTCGATTCCGAGGGAGGGGCGCATGTCAAAAGGTTGCACTACTTAGTTACGCCCCATCTAACGCCAATTCAGAACCTTTGCAAGACATGTAAATTCATACCGATGGATGAATCACTTGACTCTTAGCAAACCGGTCTAATATTTTGAACCATCTTAAGAAAAGTCTCAAATCAGACTCAAGTCTCTATAAGTGTATGTCATGTAGTATGATAGCGAGCTATTGGTTGAAAATACAAAGAAATGTTTAACATACTCCATTATTAAGGGTGAATGTAGTACTGTTGTTTCTGCTTTTTTATTAAATTCAACCAAGAACCCTTTCGCATTCACCGCTTAGTATATTATTATTAATTGGAGTATTCACCCTCAATCTGTGTAAGGGTGTTTTCCATGCTTACCATTGACATATAGTTATATAGGTTCGAATATTCACCAGCAATGTATGTAAGGGGTATTTTCTATATTTACCAGTGACATGTAGTAATATAGGTTGGAATATTCACCAGCAATCTATGTAAGCGGTACTTTCAACACTTACCAGTGACATGTAGTAATATAGGTTGGAAAATTCACCACCAAACTTTGTAAGTGGTATTTTCATTTCTTACCAGTGACATATAGTAATATAGGTTCGAATATTCATCAGCAATCGTTGTACGGGATATATTCAATACTTACCAATGACATTTTGTAATATAAGTGAAATTATTCACCATCAATCTTTGTAAGGGCTACTTACAACACTTACAAGTGACATATATTAATAAAGGTTTGAATATTCACCATCAATCTTTGTAAGGGGTACTTTCAACACTTACAAGTGACATATATTAATATAAGTTGGAATACTCACCATCAATCTTTGTAAGGGGTACTTTCAACATTTACCAGTAACATTTATTAATTTAGGTTTGAATATTCGCCATCAATCTTAGTAAGGGGTACTTTCAACACTTACCAGTAACATATATTAATACAGGTCGGAATACTGACCATCAATCATTGTAAGGCGTTCTTTCAACACTTACCAGTAACATATATTAATACAGGTCGGAATACTGACCATCAATCTTTGTAAGGCGTTCTTTCAACACTTACCAGTAACATATATTAATACAGGTTGGAATACTGACCATCAATCTTTGTAAGGCGTTCTTTCAACACTTACCAGTAACATATATTAATACAGGTCGGAATACTGACCATCAATCTTTGTAAGGGATACGTTCAACACTTAACAGTGACATGTAGTAATAAATGTTGGAACATTCACCATCAATCATTGTAAGAGTACTTTTAATACCTACCAGCGACAAATGACAAACGCCGTAACAGTTTTGCCGTTTTATATAATCCGCTAAGTTGGAATATTCACAATCAGTCTGCGTTTGAGTACTTTCAATGCTTACCAGAGAGAAACGATAAATGATTGAGTTTCTGTTTTGCCCTATGATTTAATCTTCTGAGTTAGAACATTCACACCAATTATTTGTTCGAGTAATTTCGATATTAATCACCGACCTGGTTCTGTACACAAGTTTAATGTCCAATTTAATGAAACAACCAGTAATGTCTCGGAAATATATGCTCACCAGCGGCAGTATTCCTGCATTGTATGACATCACACCCAGCATATTCCAGATTTTCATCGCTATCGTCATCGCAATCCGCAGCGCAATCACAGACGAAATCTTCGTCAATGCAGGTGATACGGCCAGAGAAACAGGTAAAGAAACCCACAGGGCATCGCTGAAACGATAGAAATGAAAGTACTTAAATGGTATCTACCTGAGCGGTTGTAACATTTCGAATTGCTTGGGTTAAGTTTTTTTTCGAACTGCTTGGGTCAAATCATTTTTCGAACTGCTTGGGTCAAGTCTATTTTCGAACTGAATGGGTCAAGTCTTTTTTTTCGAATTGCTTGGGTTAAGGATCTTTTAATTGCTTGGGTCAAATCATTTTTCGAACTGCTTAGGTCAAGTCTTTTTTTTTAACTACTTTCGTCAAGTCTTTTGCAAACTGTTTGGGTCAAGTCTTTTTTCAACTGTTATTTACGCAAATAATGAGATAAACCGACTAATGTAGTAATTAATAGTTTCATACTTTCAGAACATTACATGTCTTTATAACACTAAAATTAGATTGACGAACCTCTGTTGTTGTTGTTGTTTTGGCGTAAGAAATTCGTTTATTATTTGTTTTGTTTCAGTCAAAAATTGGGGCATGACTTTAACCAAAGATTTTAACCTAACAACACAAGGCCAGCTCCTCTGTAATTTAAACTACTTTTGGCTTTGTGGGAAGGCTAAACATCTCTAACATATCCATATGTAAGTATAAATACAAAACACATTCAAAGCAAAACAGTTAGATATACCTGTACATATGCAGCGCCATAACCATACGGATTGGGCTCGGAAAAACATTCTTTGATCATACAAATATCCAAGATTATAGCGGCACCCACACATCCTATACCACCGTTGCTCGGTGCGGGGCTGTCACAGAACCTCTGCTTTGCCCTCTTACCATAGCCGCATGTTGCGCTGCATTCGCTCGCTGATGACCACTCGCCCCATTGGCCATTAATGGGCTCAACTGGAAATTGAGGTATCATTAATTGTACAAATGCAATACAATTGAGGGGCTCAACCTAAAATCTCGCGTTATCCGATATGTTATATGAGAATAGAAATAAAAAGGTCGTGACCTCGACCAATCCGCTGATTTAATTATTTGTCGTTGACATAAACCTACACTAATGCAAATCATTTTATGTCTATGATATTTTATATAGATGTGTTCTCGTATGAGTTTGGAAAACCCTTTATCCTTACATTTATCAACAAGAGACTTTAATGTAAATTACTTTAGTTAAGTATTAATAATTGTTTTGTTTTCATCAATTCGAACTTAAGTTGTTTGGCGTAAACAATCTTTCTATTTTTTTCAAATGTAACGTGGACCTTGACCCCACCATCTCAAAAACAATCCTAAACTAGCTCTTAAATATGCTACTTACACATCAATTTTCATTTCACTCCATCAATTCATAAATAAATTATTGGGTGGAAACCAGTTTTATATTATTTTTGTAAATTTTGCGCTTGACCCCGATCCTCTTAAAAGCAAGCAAAGCCAAGCAGCTCATCACATAAACGACCTACACGCTAACTTTTATCATTTTCCATCCATTCTTACTTAAGTTATTGGGAGGAAACAAGTTTTTCGTTTAGTAACAGTGACCTTGACCCAACCCTGCAAACGCAGTCCCAAGCTGCTCTTCACATAAGCTATCTACAGTAATCTTGATCGAACCATCTCACGATCACGTTCATGCTAGCTCTTCACATAGGCAACCGAAACTTCAACTTTCATCACGAACCTTCGGGTTCTTACTTAAGCTGTTGGGCGGAAATCGTTGTTCTATTTTGGTAACAGTGATCATGACCTTGACACAACCCCCTTTAACATCAATTACAATCTAGCCCTGCACATAGCTAAAAACACACCAACATTAGTATCATCAATGCTAGGTTAATGGGCAGAATCCAATGGTTTATTGAGCGGGAACTATTTTTCCATTCTTCGTTACAGTGACATTGACCTTGACACCACCTATTTTGAAAGCAATCCCAAACTAGCTCTTCACATTAACTAGCTACACACTAAACTTCATCTCTAATCATCAATTTTACGAAGTTATAAGGCGGAAACCATATTATTTTTTTAGTAATAGTAACCTTGACCTTTACCCTACCAACGTCAAAAGCCCCAAGCTAACCCTTATGATAAGCTACATTAACACCAACTTTTATTACTTTCAATCAATGCTAGTTAAAGTTATTTGGCGACAAACAATGTTTTGCACCCGCCCGTCCGCCCGTTCAAAGCCCGCCCAACGACATTCCACTCCTAATAACTTTGTTTTCTTAAAGACCTGTTAAGGAACTGGTAACTCGGGTGACAAAGAACATTTACGTGTCATCACAGGCTTCTTGTAAGTTACTTATTTCTTTTTACTTTTTTGACGTTCCAAGCGGCTTCGGCACATGAACTACTGCACATAAAACTATGTTGCGGGCATCAGGAGATGATAACGACCTCTAATAAGGTATTGTTACAATGAAATGTAATACTTGCCTTCATCAGATGCATCAGTTGTCGGCTGTGGTGCCCCTGAGGTAGACTGTTGTGCCCCGGAGGTCGACTGTGATGCCCCAGAGTTCGGTTCTGGTGCCCCAGAGGTCGACTGTGGTGACCCTGAGGTCGACTCTTGTGCCCCTGAGGTCGACTGTGGTGCCCCGGAGGTCGGCTGTGGTGCCCCAGAGGTCGACTTTGGTGCACCTGATGTCGACTGTGGTTCCCCTGAGGTAGACTGTTGTGCCCAAGAGGTCGACTGTGGTGCGCCAGAGTTCGGGTCTGGTGCCCGGGAGGTCGACTGTGGTGACCCTGAGGTCGACTCTTGTGCCCCTGAAGTCGACTGTGGTGCCCCGGAGGTCGGCTGTGGTGCCCCTGAGGTCGACTGTGGTGCCCCTGATGTCGACTGTGGTTCCCCTGAGGTAGACTGCGGTGCCCCAGAGGTCGACTGTGGTGCCCCTGAGGTCGACTGTAGAGCCCCTGAGGTCGACTGTGGTGCCCATGAGGTCGACTTTGGTGCCCCTGATGTCGACTGTGGTGCCCCTGAGGTCGGCAGTGAAGCCCCTGTGGTCGACTTTGGTGCCACTGTGGTCGACTGTGGTGCCCCTGAGGTCGGCAGTGATTCCCCTGAGGTCGGCAGTGATGCCCCTGAGGTCGACTGTGGTGCCCCTGTGGTCGCCTTTGGTGCCCCTAAGGTCGGCAGTGAAGCCCCTGTGGTCGACTTTGGTGCCCCTGTGGTCGACTGTGGTGCCCCTGAGGTCGGCAGTGATGCCCCTGAGGTCGACTGTGGTGCCCCTGAGGTCGACTGTGGTGCCCCTGAGCTCGACTGTGGTGCCGCTGATGTCGACTGTGGTGCCCCTGAGGTCGACTTTGGTGCCCCTGATGTCGACTGTGGTGCCCCTGAGGTAGACTGTGGTGCCCGGGGGGTCGGTTCTGGTGCCCCGGAGCTGGTCTCTGGTGCTGCAGAAGTCTGCTGTTGTGGCCCTTTGGTCGACATTAAAATAAGATCAAGCTTACTTAATGTCATTTATAAGCCGTTTTCTAGGAAGTAATATATAATCTATAATTATATTGCGTTTTTCCGATAAAGTGTTTACTTTTTTTCCAATTTTTTAAGTATTTGCGTTGCGTTGATATTGTAAAACATGTATATGTATATGATAAAACGTTAGTTTGAATCCGCATCGCGATGGAAGGATGACTTTAGAAAAAAACAAAAACGTTTTATGATATGCTTTCCGGTTGTTTATCTAGTATTAATGAAATACCAAAAATATACTTCAAACATACAAAGCCATTACGTTGTGATATAAGATCACAAATATACGATCGTCTCGCGAATACCAAATGTAAATATTTAAATATAGCTTATTTTCAGAAAACCTCATATGAAAGGGAGTCGTTGTGGAATTTTATACCGTATGAAAAGGAAGGACGCGAAATGTTCACCTTGTGAAACAGGTGTGGAACCAGGAGTCGTCGGAGCGTCCGTGCTCACTTCGTGCCCACACTGGACATTGGCCGGCCAGTCACACTGGTCAGTCGCAGCGTTGTAGTGCAAACTGGCTGGACAGTCCATCACATGCATTCCGTTTCCCCCGCACATGTAAAACTTTGTGCAGTCCGGGTGAGCGTAGTTGCCATATGTGCGACCTCTGCAACTGAAGGCGCCTGTAACAAGTGTAATTCAGACAATAATCAAGATAATTATTTTCCGTACATTGCTTTCGTTCTCGAACGGATCTACTTAGTGTAATAACAATTGAGCTTATCGCCGGCGGTCTCATTACATTTCCAAACGTATTGAATCCCATTTACGAGGAGATGGCCCAGTTGGTTTTACCAAAGATTGCCGGAGATGGTCGATTTATTACAATTGATAGGATATATGTTTGAGGATAGTTCCCTTAGAAATAAGGTAAACTATAAAAGAGGGCAGCTTTGGACTTTCACGTTTCTAACCGTACACAAAAAGCAAAGAGGCCTTATGTTTACCTGATGGAACAGGCGTGGAATCAAGAGTCGTCGGAACGGCCGTGCTCACTTCGTTCCAACACTGGACATTGGCCGGCCAGTCACACTGGTCAGTCGCAGCGTTGTAGTGCAAACTGGCTGGACAGTCCATCACATGCATTCCGTTTCCCCCGCACATGTAAAACTTTGTGCAGTCCGGGTGAGCGTAGTTGCCATATGTGCGACCTCTGCAACTGAAGGCGCCTGTAACAAGTGTAATTCAGACAATAATCAAGATAGTTATTTTCCGTACATTGTTTTCTTTCTCGATGGATCTACTTAGTGTAATAACAATTGTGCTTATCGCTGGCGGTCTCATTACATTTCCATACTAATTGAAGCCCATTAACGAGGAGATGGCCCAGTTGGTATTCCCAAAGATTGCCGGAGATGGTCGATTTATTACAATTGATAGGATATATGTTTGAGGATAGTTCCCTTAGAAATAAGGTAAACTATAAAAGAGGGCAGCTTTGGACTTTCACATTTCTAACCGTACACAAAAAGCAAAGAGGCCTTATGTTTACCTGATGGAACAGGCGTGGAACCAAGAGTCGTCGGAGCGTCCGTGCTCACTTCGTTCCCACACTGGACATTGGCCGGCCAGTCACACTGGTCAGTCGCAGCGTTGTAGTGCAAACTGGCTGGACAGTCCATCACATGCATTCCGTTTCCCCCGCACATGTAAAACTTTGTGCAGTCCGGGTGAGCGTAGTTGCCATATGTACGACCTCTGCAACTGAAGGCGCCTGTAACAAGCGAAATTCAGACAATATCCAAGACAATTATTTTCCGTACATTGTTTTCGTTCTCGAACGGATCTACTTAGTGTAATAACAATTGAGCTTATCGCCGGCTGTCTCTTTACATTTCCAAACGTATTGAATCCCATTAACGAGGAGATGGCCCAGTTTATTTTACCAAATATTGCCGGTTATGGTCGATTTATTACAATTGATAGGATATATGATTGAGGATAGTTCCCTTAGAAATAAGGTAAACTATAAAAGAGGGCAGCTTTGGACTTTCACGTTTCTAACCGTACACAAAAAGCAAAGAGGCCTTATGTTTACCTGATGGAACAGGCGTGGAACCAAGAGTCGTCGGAGCGTCCATGCTCACTTCTTTCCCACACTGGACATTGGCCGGCCAGTCACACTGGTCAGTCGCAGCGTTGTAGTGCAAACTGTCTGGACAGTCCATCACATGCATTCCGTTTCCCCCGCACATGTAAAATTTTGTGCAGTCCGTGTGAGCGTAGTTGCCATATGTGCGACCTATGCAACTGAAGGCGCCTGTGAAAAGTGTAATTCAGACAATAGTCAAGACAATTATTTTCCGTGCATTGTTTTCGTTCTCAAACGGATCTACTTAGTGTAATAATAATTGAGCTTATCGCCGGCGGTCTCTTTACATTTCCAAACGTATTGAATCCCATTAACGAGGAGATGGCCCAGTTGGTTTTACCAAAGATTGCCTGAGATGGTCGATTTATTACAATTGATATGATATATGATGGAGAATAGTTCCCTTATAAACAAGGTAAACTATAAAAGAGGGCAGCTTTGGACTTTCACGTTTCTAACCATACACAAAAAGCAAAGAGGCTTATGTCTACCTGATGGAACAGGAGTGGAACCAAGAGTCGTCGGAGCGTCCATGCTCACTTCTTTCCCACACTGGACATTGGCCGGCCAGTCACACTGGTCAGTCGCAGCGTTGTAGTGCAAACTGTCTGGACAGTCCATCACATGCATTCCGTTTTCCCGGCACATGTAAAATTGTGTGCAGTCCGTGTGAGCGTAGTTGCCATAAGTGCGACCTATGCAACTGAAGGCGCCTGTGAAAAGTGTAATTCAGACAATAGTCAAGATAATTATTTTCCGTACATTGCTTTCGTTCTCAAACGGATCTACTTAGTGTAATAACAATTGAGCTTATCGCCGGCGGTCTCTTTACATTTCCAAACGTATTGAATCCCATTAACGAGGAGATGGCCCAGTTGGTTTTACCAAATATTGTCGGTTACGGTCGATTTATTACAATGGATATGATATATGATTGAGGATAGTTTCCTAAGAAATAAGGTAAACTATAAAAGAGGGCAGCTTTGGACTTTCACGTTTCTAACCGTACACAAAAAGCAAAGAGGCTTATGTCTACCTGATGGAACAGGCGTGGAACCAAGAGTCGTCGGAGCGTCCGTGCTCACTTCGTTCCCACACTGGACATTGGCCGGCCAGTCACACTGGTCAGTCGCAGCGTTGTAGTGCAAACTGTCTGGACAGTCCATCACATGCATTCCGTTTCCCCCGCACATGTAAAATTTTGTGCAGTCCGTGTGAGCGTAGTTGCCATATGTACGACCTATGCAACTGAAGGCGCCTGTGAAAAGTGTAATTCAGACAATAGTCAAGATAAATATTTTCCGTACATTGCTTTCGTTCTCAAACGGATCTACTTAGTGTAATAACAATTGAAATTATCGCCGGTGGTCTCTTTACATTTCCAAACGTATTGAATCCCATTAACGAGGAGATGGCCTAGTTGATTTTAACAAATATTGCCTGAGATGGTCGATTTATTACAATTGATAGGATATACGATGGAGAATAGTTCCCTTAAAAATAAGGTAAACTATAAAAGAGGGCAGCTTTGGACTTTCACGTTTCTAACCGTACACAAAAAGCAAAGAGGCCTTATGTTTACCTGATGGAACAGGCGTGGAACCAAGAGTCGTCGGAGCGTCTATGCTCACTTCTTTCCCACACTGGACATTGGCCGGCCAGTCACACTGGTCAGTCGCAGCGTTGTAGTGCAAACTGTCTGGACAGTCCATCACATGCATTCCGTTTACCCCGCACATGTAAAATTTTGTGCAGTCCGTGTGAGCGTAGTTGCCATATGTGCGACCTATGCAACTGAAGGCGCCTGTAACAAGTGTAATTCAGACAATAGTCAAGATAAATATTTTCCGTACATTGTTTTCGTTCTCGAACGGATCTAATTAGTGTCATAACAATTGAGCTTATCGCCGGCTGTCTCTTTACATTTCCAAACGTATTGAATCCCATTAACGAGGAGATGGCCCAGTTGGTTTTACCAAATATTGCCGGTTACGGTCGATTTATTACAATGGATATGATATATGATTGAGGATAGTTTCCTTTGAAATAAGGTAAACTATAAAAGAGGGCAGCTTAGGACTTTCACGTTTCTAACCGTACACAAAAAGCAAAGAGGCCTTATGTCTACCTGATGGAACAGGCGTGGAACCAAGAGTCGTCGGAGAGTCCGTGCTCACTTCTTTCCCACACTGGACATTGGCCGGCCAGTCACACTGGTCAGTCGCAGCGTTGTAGTGCAAACTGTCTGGACAGTCCATCACATGCATTCCGTTTCCCCCGCACATGTAAAATTTTGTGCAGTCCGTGTGAGCGTAGTTGCCATATGTGCGACCTAAGCAACTGAAGGCGCCTGTAACAAGTGTAATTTAGACAATAATTAAGATAATTATTTTCCGTACATTGCTTTCGTTCTCGAACGGATCTACTTAGTGTAATAACAATTGAGCTTATCGCCGGCGGTCTCTTTACATTTCCAAACGTATTGAATCCCATTAACGAGGAGATGGCCCAGTTGGTTTTACCAAATATTGCCGGTTACGGTCGATTTATTACAATGGATATGATATATGATTGAGGATAGTTTCCTTTGAAATAAGGTAAACTATAAAAGAGGGCAGCTTAGGACTTTCACGTTTCTAACCGTAAAACAAAAATCAAAGAGGCCTTATGTCTACCTGATGGAACAGGCGTGGAACCAAGAGTCGTCGGAGCGTCCATGCTCACTTCTTTCCCACACTTGACATTGGCCGGCCAGTCACACTGGTCAGTCGCAGCGTTGTAGTGCAAACTGTCTGGACAGTCCATCACATGCATTCCGTTTCCCCCGCACATGTAAAATTTTGTGCAGTCCGTGTGAGCGTAGTTGCCATATGTGCGACCTATGCAACTGAAGGCGCCTATGAAAAGTGTAATTCAGACAATAGTCAAGATAATTATTTTCCGTACATTGCTTTCGTTCTCAAACGGATCTACTTAGTGTAATAACAATTGAGCTTATCGCCGGCTGTCTCTTTACATTTCCAAACGTATTGAATCCCATTAACGAGGAGCTGGCCCAGTTGGTTTTACCAAATATTGCCGGTTACGGTCGATTTATTACAATGGATATGATATATGATTGAGGATAGTTTCCTTTGAAATAAGGTAAACTATAAAAGAGGGCAGCTTAGGACTTTCACGTTTCTAACCGTACACAAAAACCAAAGAGGACTTATGTCTACCTGATGGAACAGGCGTGGAACCAAGAGTCGTCGGAGCGTCTATGCTCACTTCGTTCCCACACTGGACATTGGCCGGCCAGTCACACTGGTCAGTCGCAGCGTTGTAGTGCAAACTGTCTGGACAGTCCATCACATGCATTCCGTTTTCCCCGCACATGTAAAATTTTGTGCAGTCCGTGTGAGCGTAGTTGCCATATGTGCGACCTATGCAACTGAAGGCGCCTGTAACAAGTGTAATTCAGACAATAGTCAAGATAAATATTTTCCGTACATTGTTTTCGTTCTCGAACGGATCTAATTAGTGTAATAACAATTGAGCTTATCGCCGGCTGTCTCTTTACATTTCCAAACGTATTGAATCCCATTAACGAGGAGATGGCCCAGTTGGTTTTACCAAAGATTGCCGGTTACGGTCGATTTATTACAATGGATATGATATATGATTGAGGATAGTTTCCTTTGAAATAAGGTAAACTATAAAGAGGCAGCTTAGGACTTTCACGTTCTAACCGTACACAAAAAGCAAAGAGGCTTATGTTACCTGATGGAACAGGCGTGGAACCAAGAGTCGGAGAGCGTCGTGCTCACTTCTTTCCCACACTGGACATTGGCCGGCCAGTCACACTGGTCAGTCGCAGCGTTGTAGTGCAAACTGGCTGGACAGTCCATCACATGCATTCCGTTTCCCCCGCACATGTAAAACTTTGTGCAGTCCGGGTGAGCGTAGTTGCCATATGTGCGACCTCTGCAACTGAAGGCGCCTGTAACAAGTGTAATTCAGACAATAATCAAGATAATTATTTTCCGTACATTGCTTTCGTTCTCGAACGGATCTACTTAGTGTAATAACAATTGAGCTTATCGCCGGCGGTCTCATTACATTTCCAAACGTATTGAATCCCATTTACGAGGAGATGGCCCAGTTGGTTTTACCAAAGATTGCCGGAGATGGTCGATTTATTACAATTGATAGGATATATGTTTGAGGATAGTTCCCTTAGAAATAAGGTAAACTATAAGAGGGCAGCTTTGGACTTTCACGTTTTTAACCGTACACAAAAAGCAAAGAGGCCTTATGTTTACCTGATGGAACAGGCGTGGAACCAAGAGTCGTCGGAGCGTCCGTGCTCACTTCGTTCCCACACTGGACATTGGCCGGCCAGTCACACTGGTCAGTCGCAGCGTTGTAGTGCAAACTGGCTGGACAGTCCATCACATGCATTCCGTTTCCCCCGCACATGTAAAACTTTGTGCAGTCATGTGAGCGTAGTTGCCATATGTGCGACCTCTGCAACTGAAGGCGCCTGTAACAAGTGTAATTCAGACAATAATCAAGATAATTATTTTCCGTACATTGCTTTCGTTCTCGAACTGATCTACTTAGTGTAATAACAATTGAGCTTATCGCCGGCGGTCTCATTACATTTCCAAACGTATTGAAGCCCATTTACGAGGAGATGGCCCAGTTGGTTTTACCAAAGATTGCCGGAGATGGTCGTTGTATTATAATTGATAGGATATATGTTTGAGAATAGTTCCCTTAGAAATAAGGTAAACTATAAGAGGGCAGCTTTGGACTTTCACGTTTCTAACCGTACACAAAAAGCAAAGAGGCCTTATGTTTACCTGATGGAACAGGCGTGGAACCAAGAGTCGTCGGAGCGTCCGTGCTCACTTCGTTCCCACACTGGACATTAGCCGGCCAGTCACACTGGTCAGTCGCAGCGTTGTAGTGCAAACTGGCTGGACAGTCCATCACATGCATTCCGTTTCCCCCGCACATGTAAAACTTTGTGCAGTCCGGGTGAGCGTAGTTGCCGTAGGTGCGACCCTCGCAGCTAAATGCACCTGTAACCAAGCAAAAATTCAATAAATGGACCAAATGATTAATGTCGAGTTAAAGCAACTCCATAATCTATCTTGTAATCGGTCGATCAATTCACCGCCCGTTCGCTTTCCCACCATCGGAACTTCTCGCACATTCTCCATCGAAAACAACCTCGGATCTATGGCGGTACATCAGTAGAAGGAGATATAAGTATAAGTTAAATTAATGATACATACATTGATTAAATGTGGTGTGTTAGAATTATTACTGAGCTCAACTTGATTCCCAGTGAAGGGTATAATTGCATACATAATAAGTATTCATACAGCGATGCCCTAAGGTGTAATCGCAAAATTTAAATTACTACGCGATCTACTTGCTGTGTAACTGTACAGAATTCAGACATTGTATAACGACCATGTACATTCGAGGTTGTTTTTTATGGAAATTGACAAGAAGTTCCGTTTGGCTCTCTAATTTAAACGGAATACCAAAATTGTTTTACTGTTCGTCTATTCATTTCAGTATTTTGACAAACAGCCTGAAAGCAAGTAACATCGGAAATTTTTGTAATCAATTATCGACTACTTTACCTTTGCAGCTAAATGCGTCTGTAACCATGTGAACAACTCAATAAATGGACCAATTGATTAATATCGAGTTAAGGCAACTTCAAAGTCTATCTTGTAATCAGTTGATCAATTAAAGGCCGTTCGCTTTCCAACAATCTGAACTTCTCGTCCATTTTCCATTAAAAACAACCTCGGATATATGGCGGTACATCAGTAGAAGAAGATATAAGTAGAAGTTAAATACATGATACCAAAACTGATTGAATGTGTGTTGTATTATTACTGAGCTCAACTTGATTCCCAGTGCATTATTATATAGATAATAAGTATTTATTAGAGTGATGCCTTAAGGTGTTATCGCAACATTTAAATTACTACACGATCTACCTGCAGTGTAGTTAAACGTAAATAATTGTGACATTTTAAAACGTCGGTGTACATCCGATGTTGCTTTTGATGGAAATGGACGAGGAGTTCCGATTGGAATACAAAATGACTTTTACTGTTCCTCTATACATTTTAGTATTTTGAGATTACAGCCTAATGCGAGAATAATCAAGCCATTTTTCAAACTGTAGCTCATCTTATGTTTCCAAATTAAAGAATGGCATAATTCAATTTTATAATGTTTTGCTGTTTTAAGAAGCGCTTTCCATTGTACATTATATTAATAAATATCATTTCTCAATATGATAAATCAACAATAAAACAAATAATAATAAACTTATGAAGTTCGTCTATGATTAGAGATCCCAATATATATGCAGACGGAGGAATACAATTCAGAGCACCTAATGCAAAAACTTTTCAAAGATACGATGCAGTCATTGTTTGAAACTATAAACATCACACACAGTCTGCCTTATATAATAAAATTTTAAACGTTATATTTTGGTTACAATTGTTTCGGCGGTTTTGAAACCTGTTTCGAAAGATTTGCTCGGAGTAACCAATGTATGGTTTTGTTGACAGCTTTAACAGCATGACAGGGCTTCAGTGCGTCGCCATAATTTCTAAATTTATTCAAAACAATGATACAGCAGATGGTGGTTTGCCTTTTTAAATAAATGATGTTTTAACATCACAAATATTGGACCATTGTCCGCCATTTTGCTTTTTCTTTTTTGAAATACTTTCACATTGAGCAGAACAAATCCTTTCTGGCGTCCAACCAAATTTATATCTGCAAGGAGTGTATAATCGGATTTAGGGATTACATTAATCTCATGTTTTTTTTTTATTTTCCAACGAAAAATCCTCGGATGTATATGGACGGTATATCGGTAGAAGTAGTTCGTAAAAAATTAAATAATAGTTTTAATTAATTGTACTGTTTTATTGTCTTTTTATTACTAAGTTTAAATTGATAGCCAGTGAAGTGTTTTGTTGCATCAATACTTAAGATTCCCAAGAGTAAAGTCATTAAGTTTAACGGGAAATTGAAATTACTTCGCGATCTACTTGCAGTGTAGTTAAATGAAAACAAATCTGATATTGTAAACCGTCCATATAGCTCGAGATTGTTTTCGATGTAAATTGGCCGAGGATATCCGAATTGCTGAATACTCGTACAGTGCAAGGGACGATTTGTACATAGCCATTACTTAAAGTATTAGACGTCCCCCAAGTCAGACAGCAGGCAACAGTAAGAGGGTGGTAGTTTGGATTCGTTTATCCAAAACGCACAATCTTGGAATTATCTGTCTAAAATAATGTTATCATGTTTTCAGATGAAAGGCCAATTTTCTGCTATAAGTTGACAATTTCTGTCTAGTTTTATTCGAAACTGTACTAGCTGTAATACGATTGAGCTGTAATCCGAGAAAAGGTGCCTTTATAACCGTACATCCCAACCCGAGGTATTGAAATTATACACGAGCGCTTCGAACTTTTAACGAGGGGAGTTGGCGAGGTGACTAGGTTTGCTATTGATAAAATTAATGCACACGCTAGTTATTGAACGGTTAAGATCCGCCTTCTTGTTATCGTTCCGATATCGAGTTCATGTATGGATACACCTTCAAACATGGTACATTTTACATTTGTGACGTGGTCATTATTTGCATATGTTCTTATAAAAGTAGCCATTATTTTACAAGAGGTTAACATGGTAATTTAGTGCAAACCTTTGATGGCAGAACAAACCAAAGTACAAGACTAAAGGCATACCTCATAAATTCCTCAAACAAAATATCAGGTTTAATATAGCCTCCTTACATAATTAAACTTTCAGTCCTTTGATTTTATGAAAATTTTGCAGATTCAAGTTATCTTTAAAACCGTCTTTGGGAGGCTACCATTGTTCCGGCATGTGAGGTCTATTTTTTCAAATATTTTACATACGTAATCATTTGGAAGAGAGTTTAAGCTAATACATGTCGTTTTTATTTTCAATAATATTTTCTTCATTTCTTCCCATATGAAAATCTATGATCACACAGTCTTAAATCTTTTATTTTTTGTGTGTGATGCTCATAGTTTCAAACAATAACTGCATCGTATCTTTGTTTATTTTGTTTTATAAAAGTAGCCTTTATTTTACAAGAGGTAAACATGGTTATTTAGTGCAAACCTATGATGGCAGAACCAACCACGGTACCAGACTGAAGGCATACCAGCGCCAAGAAGCACAAGCCTGCCACGTCCGGCCTTATGCTCATCTGCGCGCGCAGCTGAAATAAACAACTTCCGGTAATATATAATAATAGGAGGTATGCCAGAGCCAAAGAACATAAGTCGGCCACTCTCGGCCTCATGATTATCGTGCGCAGCTCAAATAAATTGTTCCCGGTTATAATAGAATAAGTTGAGGTATGCCGGCGACATGAAACACAAGTAGGCCACTTATAATAATCATAAGTATATGTGCTCGCAGCTGAAACACACCGTTCCCGGTTTAAATATAATTAGATGAGGCATAAAGATACACAGGTCTGCTTCTTCCTCATCGTCGTCTGACACTTTTTCTCCACAAACATTTATGATAATTAATTCTCAGTTTTTGAGGAAAATTTAAAAACATTGAGAATGTATACAACAATATTATTTCGCCCTTAACAATTTATGGATTTTAAACAAAGGTTATAATAAGTGATTAGTTAATTAAGTTATGAAAATGTAACTTACATTTCAAAACTAACGCGGTATTACATATCTTCCACAAAAAGATAAATACTTCTTTTCTTGAAGACTAAATTACACAGTAATATTTCCTTTAACTAATGTATAACATACCTATTGCTGCAATGTCTTTGTAGATTTTCATACTAAAATTTACAAACCCTGACTGCATTTCCATTTTACAAAGCATTTTCTCACAAATATGGGAGATATTTCGATTGTAAATCAAACAGATTCAGAACAATAAATTAAATTTAGGTTTCTTGTATGTATCATTGTCCTTTGCAGATGAATAAAATACATATTATTTATTTTTTAAAAAGCGGTGTGACTATTTGACACTGTGCCACTTTACATTGTAAGACGTCTACTAAACATATAACCATAAGACCATTTTAAATAAAGTCCATATTTATCAACCATTTATTTCAATTTTACACTGGCAATGCTTAAACACAATTATAATATTTCAAAAAATATTTCCTTACTTCAAAAGTTGAAATATGTACCAAAATGTGCTTGTATATTCCACAGACGCCTGATCCCTGTTGTCGAAATATAGGTAATTATGTTTAGTACAAGATTAAATTACTTAACTTGAATAACCCCGTTTCTCTGCCAAGGTTAAATCTTTTGATCTTTAAAATTGACATGTAATATTGTCTCCGACCTTAACATAACCTTATTTGAATTATTACAGTTCTAGTAATATGATCATTTAATGCTATTGTTGAATATAATTTCAGTTTATTAGTTGTGAATGATTATGATGATGCTGAGAAGGAGGAAGAGATGGAGGAAGAGGAAGAGCATGGAGAGAAGGATAAGGAGGATGTTGAAAAGATGAAGGAGAGGAGGAATGGGAAGGAAGATCATTTGAGAGGAGTAGGAGGAGATGAAGTGGGGTTGAAGAAAAGGAGGAGGTGTTGGGAAAAGGAGGAAAAAGAATAAGTAGGAGCTGAGAGGAAAAAGAGGATGAGAAGTTGGGAGAAGGAAGATTTGGTAGGATGAGGGGGATGAGGAGGAATGGGCGGGAGGAGAAGGACGAGGAGGAGAAAGAAGAAAGAAGGGAGTTGGGAGAAAGAGTATGAGGAGAAGTTAGGAAGTGGAGGTGGAGGAGGAGAAGTTGGGAGGAGGAGAGGGATGAGTTGGGAGGAGAAGATTGGAGGTGGAGGACACAACCGTTACTTCAAAATTTAAACCGTCGCTGTATAGCTTGCAATATTTACGGATTTGCTACATTTTGCGTTACTGCTGTATGATCGCAGTAAGGCACTCGAGCAGATTCCATGAAGCTCGCTAACAATTCTTACGTTTATATTTTAAACATAAATATTAATTACAATTAAAAATAATCAATATCTTCTGCAAAAGAGTAGTTGTTTATTAATAAATGTTACATACACCATACATTTGTTTAAAAGAATACACTACAAACCACGTGTTTTTTTGCAAAAAGATAAACGCGTTGCCACCGCGGGAGAGATTGCGTCATCGTGCGATTATCTCTTCTACCGCATACGACTTCGGAAAAAGATGAATGCGGCGTTTCGCCGCGATGCCACTTACTGCGATTTTTCAAACAAGGTGATAGTAGCGTCTTAATACTTTTACAGTTGCAAAGCATGATTTTTAGGGATCAGACTACGTTTTGGTACGAACATAAAATTTTTAGATAACGGATCGAATTTGTATAAGTTGATGAAAATGACTAGATTTACAAGTATAGAACGGGAACAAAGAAAACTCCTTCAGAAAATTGACAGCTACCTTAATTACCGTTAATTAACACTTCGCATCGCCGCGTATCCTGGAGGCTCGACGCGGTGGAAGAACGCGATGGACACTATTGTTAAATCGCCGCGTAAAGTGAAAATTATATCAAATTGCGGTAAAGGAAAAACGAGGCGATTTGCGAAATGTGCAAAAAACGCGCGGTTGGTATTGTTGCTTGATTTTTGAAAGGCCGTATATTATTGGTTAAATGACATCGTGCTTATCACATCGGCATCGGAGCGCAATATTGAAATACCAAATGACGTCATATCTTATTATACAAAATGAACGTCAAGTTATCTATACAAGGAACTAGGCGAGAGTTAATATATGTACATTTAACACTGTGTCGTACTTTAATATATTAGACCTTAGTGTTTTGCCCTATCGTATATATTGAACAGTGTTAAGCTTCTTAGCTTCGCCGTGAATCGTTTTATTAAAGGCATCAGACCAACAGATAAGTTATTTATATCGCACTCCATTCACCTTTATGCTACATTTTCATTATTTTGAAGAGGATATGTGTTTGTTTCAGTGCAATAGCGTAATAAAGTTCACCGAGTAAGCAGCAAATGTTAATCTTCACGTGTGGATAAGCCATTAGTTAAATATTAACTTTTGGTGTTGATGAGGTGAAATATATTGCGATGTTACACTGAAACCATTTTCACTCACTCACTCACTCACTCACTCACTCACTCACTCACTCACTCACTCACTCACTCACTCACTCACCCAAAACCCACCCAAACCCAAACACCCACCCACCAACCCACCCACCCACTCACTCACTCACTCACTCACTCACTCACTCACTCACTCACTCACTCACTCACTCACTCACTCACTCACTCACTCACTCACTCACTCACTCACTCACTCACTCACTCACTCACTCACTCACTCACTCACTCACTCACTCACTCACTCACTCACTCATTTATTGTGCACATATTTTATATAAATAACTAACGATCATATATCTTTCCATCATAAAAGCCATTTTTATGTCGCACAATCCTGTTTTATGACGTCATTAAGCTTCGCGCACGGATCCTGGAGTGGAAAACGGCCTACCATATTTTGTGACATGTATTGCGTGTGGATTTATGACGGGTAAATAATAAAGATCAATTGTTCGCTTAGAGGATTTTATTTACTCCTTTTATATACGTTCAAGCTTATCTGCGGTAAGTTCTATTCCAGTTTAACTTTAAGCAACTGTTTGAACCAAAGTATTATATATAAGGCAAATTCTCCTTATAGAATAAGCTTGCATTCCGAATGATTACGATAATTTTGTACATTGTGCAGTGCTCTTAAATGTTCATTTAGATAACATCATAAATTAGTCTAGTTTGTCTTATTTCGTAACTATTTCAGATATAATTTAAACCGGAACAAGCTAGGGGCATCTCGCTTAAAACTGCAGTTTGTCCTCTTTTAAGGAAATGGGGATCGGATTTTAAACGTCAATTGTTTACAGCTTGAAATTGATTTTATATAGCATAGCATTTTGCGGAAACGTTGTTTTTCAAGTCATTGTAAGTTAACTTTTATGAGATAACATTTCATTAAAACTGAAAACAAATAGTGAATATAATGATTTAATCATTTCGGATGATTGGCAGAAGGCGGACATTTAGACACCAAAGGATTGTGTTAAGTTCTTAATAATTCCAATGGCTTGAAATTCAGGTTATATTCTAATTTGGATTTTCCTGGCTTTGTAACAGATATTAACATTTCTAAGGATATCAAACCGAAAGAAAGATCTATCCTTAATGTGGTTTCTCTTAATTGTTTACTGCAAGTCATGATCAAGATTACTGAATTGCAATATGAGAGATGTCTTAACAACAATTACAAATGCAAAATGTAATTGTATGTTTTTAGTTAAACGACGTCTTTCACCCAAACACACTCGGCTACGTGTTTTTATGGTTCGAATATATTCGAGGCATAATTGTATGCACTGCAATACTGTGCAACGTTAAACTGGATGAAAAAGCAACGCAGTTTTATGATTGCTTCAGTTTTTTTTTTCCAAAACAAAACAAACATACAAATGGTTAATAACAATAACACAAAGATCCTTCCAGGTATGTGGAGTTCATAACTGTGTTATTAATGAACGAAATCACGGCCCCATCTTATCAACAAAGGAATATGATCCAGCTTGGATGTAACAGTACTGCTTGGTCCTTACATTAACAGCTCGGCTCTTACTTACACTTAGCTAGGCTCTTACAGTACAAAGCTCGGCTCTTACAGTACACAGCTCGGCTATTATAGTACACAGCTCGGCTATTACAGTACACAGCTCGGCTATTACAGTACACAGCTCGGCTATTACAGAACACAGCTCGGCTATTACAGTACACAGCTCGGCTATTACAAAACACAGCTCGGCTATTAAAGTACACAGCTCGGCTATTAAAGTACACAGCTATGCTCTTACCGTACTCAGCTCGGCTATTACAGTACACAGCTCGGATGTATCAGTACACAGCTCGAATGTAACAGTACACAGCTATGCTCTTACAGTACTCAGCTCAGCTATTACAGTACACAGCTCGGATGTATCAGTACACGGCTATGCTTTTACAGTACAAAGCTCGGCTCTTACAGTACACAGCTCGGATCTTACAAAACACATACTCGCTCTTACAGTGCATAGCTCACACTTAAACATGGATAGAACGATCGCTGTTGAAATGAATATTTCTAAAAAGCTGTTACAAATATTACAAAAAAAAAATATTTTTAAATGAAATACTTGTTTTTACGATCGATTCCCGAAAGGTCGCTGATAAGATGGCGACTAAATGCTTATTACAGACGGGAAAAACGCACTTTGGAAAAGGTAAGAAAACACATATGTTTGATAGGAAAAAAGAGACGATGATAAACCTAACACGTAAAATACTTGCATATAAACAAAACGAAAAATAACACTATGCAAATATCTAAGAAAGTATATAACATTCACATAACATGTATATTCACAAAACAATTTCATCAAAATATATGTTTGTCCTTCGTGGAACGTTGAATGTTTTTGATCAAATCGCAATAGTACTAATAGTACCGACTTCAAACTACATTCTTCCAAATAAAATCGAAACATCATCACCTTGACTGTCTGATCGAAACTATTTATTACATTTTACACTACCTAATTTCTTCCAAAACACTAGAAAATGTTCGAAAAATAATCGCCTAAGCCAAAACAATCATAGTCCATGTTCTTGAACTCTATTCCTCAAATCTGATCGCGGTCACAATCCGGGCGTGGTCGATTATTAGATCAGTCTAGCGCGAAGGTATTGGACCAAACATAGTAGTGCCATGAGGGTGAACGACATTTCCACGCCTGAAAATACAGAAGCAAAACACGGTGTTTATCGCTATAATATAATGAAAACTTCAGGGTTGAGACAAGTAGCAAAAATCCTAGACGAATGCGCATGGTCAAAGTCGTACAGGAACAAAACGAGAGCCTCAGAAAAATATCCATACATAACGCATACAAAACACAACAGATATAGCACACACGAAAACAAACATTTCACACATGCAACGAATTACATTTTCGAGCCAATGTTGGGGTTACAGCATATGAACTGATAGTGAAACAAAAGTTCACTTAGAGTTTAGACAAGTTCATGAGTACTCCACCTAAAGCCATAGTCTTGTTGAGCAACAAAACGTTATTGAATAGTTCTTCTGCATACCCAAAATACATCCTGCGTATAAACCAAGTTATAGTTGGTATGGGTATTTTTATATATTTTGGAAATAGTAGATCCGGTGTTTATGACACCCTTGCTAGTTAATGTTTTAAATCACCGGTTACAAAAAAGCAAAGACCACAACACTAGCGGATACAGTAGGGCGCATCCGGCGCGCGTCTCCCTTATAACGTTCAAATGTACCATTTATGTCAATATTGAAAAAAAGTTAACAAAATACATTCAAAATGCACCATTACGGACTTGAATTATTAACAGTTGCCTAGGGAAGTACCTTTAAATCCTTTTGCCAACATTATAAGTAATTTGTATAAATGTCGATTCCGAGGGAGGGGCGCATGGCAAAAGGTTGCACTACCTAGTTACTCCCCTCTAACGCCAATTCAGACCCTTCGCAAGACATATAAATTCATACCGATGGATAACTCACTTTACTGTTAGCAAACCGTGACCATCAATCTTTGTATGGGTACTTTCAACACTTACCAGTAACATATATTAATACAGGTTGGAATACTGACCATCAATCTTTGTAAGGGCTTTCAACACTTACCAGTAACATATATTAATACAGGTCGGAATACTGACCATCAATCTTTGTAAGGGATACGTTCAACACTTAACAGTGACATGTAGTAATAAATGTTGGAACATTCACCATCAATCATTGTAAGAGTACTTTCAATACCTACAAGCGACAAATGACAAACGCCGTAACAGTTTTGCCGTTTTATATAATCTGCTAAGTTGGAATATTCACAATCAGTCTGCGTTTGAGTATTTTTAATGCTTACCAGCGAGAAACGATACATGGTTGAGTTTTTGTTTTGCCCTATGATTTAATATTTTGAGTATGAACATTCACTACCAGTTATTAGTTCGAGTAATTTCAATACTTATCATCGACCTGGTACTGTACACAAGTTTAATGTCCGTGTTCCATTTAATGAATAAAGCAGTTTTGTCCTGAAAATAATTGCTCACCAGCGGCAGTATTCTTGCATTGTATGACGTTACACCCAGCATATTCCAGATTTTCATCGCTCCCGTCATCGCAATCTGCAGCGCAATCGCAGACGAAATCTTCGTCAATGCAGGTGATACGGCCAGAGAAACAGGTAAAGAAGCCCACAGGGCATCGCTGAAATGATAAATATGAAGGTAGTTAAATCGTATGCTTAGGTTAAAACTATTTTGTAAAGTATTTTTTCGAACTGCTTGAGTCAAATCATTTTTCGAACTGCTTGGGTCAAGTCTTTAGTGAGATAGATATTTACGAAAACAATAAGATGAAGTAATTCTTAGTTTCATACTTTCACGACACTTCATGTCTTTATTACACTACAATTAGACTGAAAAACCTCCGTTTTCTTTGGCGTAAGGAATTTGTTTATTGTTTGTTTTCTTTCAGTCAAAAAAGGGGCATGGCCATCACTTAAACCAACGATTTTAAGCTAACAACACAACTCTTCTCCGATTTACTACTTTTGGCTTTGTGGGAAGGCTAAACATCTCTTACTTAATCATATGTTAGAATAAATACAAAACACATTCAAAGCAAAACAGTAACATATACCTGTACATATGCAGCGCCATAACCGTATGGATTGGGCTCGGAAAGGCATTCTTTGATCATACAAATCTCCACGATTATAGCGGCACCCACACATCCTATACCACCGTTGCTCGGTGCGGGGCTATCACAGAACCTTTGCCTTGTCCTCTTACCCTGGCCGCATGTTGCGCTGCATTCGCTCGCTGATGACCACTCACCCCATTGGCCATTAATGGGCTCAACTGGAAATTGAGGTATCATAAGTAGTACAAATGCAATAAAATTGAGGGGCTCAACCTAAAATATCGGGTTATCCGATATTTAATATGAGAATAGAAATAAAAAGGTCGTGACCTCGACTAATCCGCTGATTTAATTATTTGTCTTTGGCATAAACGTACACTAGTGCAAATCATTTCTTGTCCATTTTTTTATCGTTTATATAGGTATGTTTTTGTATGAGTTAGGAAAAAAAATCTTTACTTTGATCAACAAGAGACGTTACTGCGATTACTCTAGTTAAGTATGATTAATTGTTTTGTTTTCATCAATTCTAAATTAAGTTGTTTGACGGAAACTATCTTTATATTTTTTTTAAAAGTAACTTTGATCTTGACCCCACCCCCTAAAAAACAATCCTAAGCTCGCTCTTAATTATACTACCAACACATTTCACTCCATCAATTCATAAAATAATTATTGGGTGGAAACCAATTTAATGTTCTTTTTGTAAATTTGGGCATTGACCCCGATCGTCTTAAAAGCATAGCAAGGCCAAGCTAGCTCATCACATAAACGACCTACACGCTAACTTTTATCATTTTCCATCCATTCTTACTTAAGTTATTGGAAGGATACCAGTTTTTAGTTTAATAACAGTAACTTTGACCTTGACCAAACCCTGCAAAAGTAGTCCCAAGCTGCTCTTCACATAAGCTACCTGCAAACCAACTTTCATCACAATTTATCTGTCCTTTCTTGAGCTTCGGAGGAAAACATTTTTTTTGTATTATTAGTAACAGTGATCTTGAGCTTAACCCTACCCACTTAAAAGCTATCGCAATATTGCTCTTATGATAAGCTACCTACACACCTATTTTCATAGCTATCCATCAATGCTTGATTAAGTTATTGGGCGTAAACTATTTTTTTTCTTTTTTAACTAACTGTAACCTTGATCGAACCATCTCACGATCACGTTCATGCCAGCTCTTCACATAAGCAACCCATTCTTCAACTTTTATCACGATCCTTCGGTTCTTACTTAAGCTGTTGGGCGGAAATCGTTGTTCTATTTTGGTAACAGTGATCTTGACCTTGACACAACCCCCTTTAACAGCAAATACAATCTAGCCCTGCACATAAGCTTAAAACACACCAACATCAGTATCATCAATGCTAGGTTAATGGGCAGAATTCAATGGTTTATTGAGCGGGAACTATTTTTCCATTCTTTGTTACAGTGACATTGACCTTGACACCACCTATTTTGAAGCAATCCCAAACTAGCTCTTCACATTAACTAGCTACACACTAAATTCATCTATAATCATCAATTTTTCAAAGTTATAAGGCGGAAACTTTTTTTTAGTAATAGTAACCTTGACCTTTACCCTACCAACGTCAACAGCCCCAAGCTAGCCCTTATCATAAGCTATATTAACACCAACTTTTATTACTATCAATCAATGCTTTTTAAAGTTATTTGGCGACAACCAATATTTTGCACCCGCCCGTCCGCCCGTTCAAAGCCCGCCCAACGACATTCCACTTCTAATAACCTTGTTTTCTTAAAGACGTGTGAAGGCACCGGTAACTCGGGTCACACAGAACATTAACGTGTCATCACAGGCTTCTTGTATTAGGTTACTTATTTTTTTTACTTTTTTGACGTTCCAAGCTACTTAGGCACATGCAATACTGCACATAAAACTAGGTTCCGGGCATCAGGAGATGATAACGACCTCTAATAAGGTAATGTAACAATTATATGGAATACTTGCCTTCATCAGATGCATCAGTTGTCGGCTGTGGTGGCCCGGAGGTCGACTGTGGTGCCTCTGAGGTAGACTGTTGTGCCCCGGAGGTCGACTGTGGTGCCCCAGAGTTCGGTTCTGGTGCCCCGGAGGTCGACTGTGGTGACCCTGAGGTCGACTGTTGTGCCCCAGAGGTCGACTGTGGTGCCCCGGAGGTCGGTTGTGGTGCCCCGGAGGTCGACTGTGGTGACCCTGAGGTCGACTGTTGTGCCCCAGAGGTCGACTGTGGTGATCCTGTGGTCGACTGTTGTGCCCCTGAGGTCGACTGTGATGCCCCGGAGGTAGACTGTTGTGCCCGGGAGGACGACTGTGGTGCACCGGAGTTCGGTTCTGGTGCCCCTGAGGTCGACTGTGGTGACCCTGAGGTCGACTGTTGTGCCCTTGAGGTCGACTGTGGTGTCCCGGAGGTCGATTGTGGTGCCCCGGAGGTCGACTGTGGTGACCCTGAGGTCGACTGTTGTGCCCTTGAGGTCGACTGTGGTGTCCCGGAGGTCGGTTGTGGTGCCCCGGAGGTCGACTGTGGTGCCCCTGATGTCGACTGTGGTTCCCCTAAGGTCGACTGCGGTGCCCCAGAGGTCGACAGTAGTGCCCCTGAGGTTGACTGTGGTGCCCCTGAGGTCGACTGTGGTGCCCCTGAAGTTGACTGTGGTGCACTTGAGGTCGGCAGTGATGCCCCTGAGGTGCGCAGTGATGCCCCTGAGGTCGACTGTGGTGCCCCTGAGGTCGACTTTGGTGCCCCTGAGGTCGACTGTGGTGCCCCTGAGGTCGGCAGTGATGCCCCTGAGGTCGACTGTGGTGCCCCTGATGTCGACTGTGGTGCCCCTGATGTCGACTGTGTTGCCCCTGAGGTCGACTCTGGTGCCCCGGAGGTCGGTTCTGGTGCCCCGGAGCTGGCCTTTGGTGCTGCAGAAGTCGGCTGTGGTGCCCCTGTAGTCGACTGTTGTGCCCCTGATGTCGACTGTGTTGCCCCTGAGGTCGACTCTGGTGCCCCGGAGGTCGGTTGTGGTGCCCCGGAGCTGGTCTCTGGTGCTGCAGAAGTCGGCTGTGGTGGTCCTTGGGTCGACTGTGGTGCCCCTGAAGTCGACTGTGGTGCCTCTGAGGTCGACTGTGGTGCCCCTGAAGTTGACTGTGGTGCACTTGAGGTCGGCAGTGATGCCCCTGAGGTGCGCAGTGATGCCCCTGAGGTCGACTGTGGTGCCCCTGAGGTCGACTTTGGTGCCCCTGAGGTTGACTGTGGTGCCCCTGAGGTCGGCAGTGATGCCCCTGAGGTCGACTGTGGTGCCCCTGATGTCGACTGTGGTGCCCCTGATGTCGACTGTGTTGCCCCTGAGGTCGACTCTGGTGCCCCGGAGGTCGGTTCTGGTGCCCCGGAGCTGGCCTTTGGTGCTGCAGAAGTCGGCTGTGGTGCCCCTGTAGTCGACTGTGGTGCCCCTGATGTCGACTGTGTTGCCCCTGAGGTCGACTCTGGTGCCCCGGAGGTCGGTTGTGGTGCCCCGGAGCTGGTCTCTGGTGCTGCAGAAGTCGGCTGTGGTGGTCCTTGGGTCGACTGTGGTGCCCCTGAAGTCGACTGTGGTGCCCCTGAGGTCGACTGTGGTTGTGGTGCCCCGGAGCTGGTCTCTGGTGCTGCAGAATTCCGCTGTGGTGGTCCTTGGGTCGACTGTGGTGCCCCTGAGGTCGACTCTGGTGCCTCTGAGATCGGTTCTGGTACCCCTGAGGTCGACTCTGGTGCCCCTGAGGTCGACTCTGGTGCCCCGGAGGTCGGTTCTGGTGCCCCGGATGTCGCCTGTGGTGCCATGGAAGTCGTATCAGGTACGCTGGTAGTCGATTGTGCCTCAGTGGTTATCTCAGGTTCCTCAGTGGTAGGTTCACAGTCTTCAATTTCGACGATGTTTGCAGAACATGTTTCTTGTGCAGCTACTGCTCGCTTTCGTCTCGATTTTGTCTTTTTTGATTTTTCAGACTTTTTCGATTTTGCTGACTCTGATTTTACTGATTTCTCCGATTTAATGGATTTCTCCGACTTTTCTGATTTATCCGATTTCACGGATTCGACAGAATCCAGGGATACCGGTTTCACGGACTTTTCAGATTTTGCAGACTTCTCTGATTTCACTGATTCTAGGGAAACCGGTTTCACGGACTTTTCGGATTTTGCCGACTTTTCAGATTTTGCTGACTTCTCCGATTTGACTGATTCCAGTGATGCCGGTTTCACGGACTTTTCAGATTTTGCAGACTTCTCTGATTTCACTGATTTCAGAGATGCCGGTTTCATGGACTTTTCAGATTTTGCCGACTTCTCCGACTTGACTGATTCCATTGATGCCGGTTTCACGGACTTTTCAGATATTGCCGACTTCACCGATTTAACTGATTCCAGGGATGCCGGTTTCAAGGACTTCTCCGAATTTGCCGACTTCTCTGACTTTGCTGACTTCTCCGTTTTAACTGATTCCAGGGATGCCGGTTTCAAGGACTTAATGGATTTTTCAGATTGTGCAGACTTGTCCGTTTTTGAAAAATGTGCTGATTTTCCTGAATTTTCCGATTTTCCTTTCGACTTTTCTAATCCTACCGAATTTCCTGATTTCTCAGATTCATCCGATGTATGAGACACAAATTTCTCTGAACTTTTACTTTCAACCTCCAACTCAGGCACTGACAATTTTGGATCGTCTACTTCAGGGTCAATCTCTACGTCTAGCATAGGCGTCGGAAATATTACATCGTCAATTTCAGGGTATATTTCAGGGCCCAGGTCCTCAACGCATTCTCGCGTGCGTTTACGCTTTCTGTCCTTTGAGCAAACAGTCCATTCAGTCCAGTCTAGGAGACGACGTGCTGGTTCTGTAATTATGGCAGAAGATTTAATAAAGTTGTGAGTTCATCTATATATGACTTGTCGTCAAATGGTAAACGATGGGATGATGATTTAATATTTATTTCTGTTAATTTACAGTTCAATGGTAATGGTGCATAACACGTAATGGTATGTAGGTTTCCCTACCTAGAATAAACAATAAGGTAGTTTAATATATAGATAACGACACTGTTAAATATATTCTGCTAAACACTTTAAAAAGATCACTTAATAAATTTCAATTGTATTGCTAAACACTTTAAAAAGATCACTTAATAAATTTCAATTGTATTGCTAAACACTTTAAAAAGATCACTTAATAAATTTCAATTGTATTGCTAAACACTTTAAAAAGATCACTTAATAACTTCCACTTGTATTTCTAAAGACTAAAATAAAAATTGCGATGGTCATTGAAAGCACTGCCAGTGTTGTCCCTTAGAATATAGTTATGTATTATCAAATCTGACTCACGGTGTTTTGGCGACATTGGACTGATTGTTTAGAACTTTATTTTATTTAACAACGTTGTTAACGTCATTTTTGTGAACTTGAAATATTTACAGCTCTTGGAGTTTAATTGATAGACGTCCAAGTGCAGTATTTTTCTGACAAATATTTAGACCCGGATTTTTATGTATCTGTTTGAATCAAATATATGTGCAACAAATAATTCATTTATAAAAGGTAACAATGATCTCATTAATAATTGTGTTGACATTAACAAAGTTCTGAACAATTAGTTCATTGTATATCAAAATGTGTCAAAATTTCAGTATTTAAACTGTAAGTAATTAAGGTTTTTTGTTTCCTTTTCGTATATTATTTAAAGGTCAATATTAGTTTCAAACTTGATAGACGAAGCAGATGTCAATTTGAACAGAATATTCTAAAATATGGCAAAAAGCTCCCAATTTCCAAATGCGTTAATAACGACTTTCACCATATTAAAGCCCATTTCTCCATATGATTCATTCAATTCTTGTGATCTTAAAGCTGCACTTTCACAGATTAAACGTTTTGACGATTTTTTTGATTTTTTGTCTTGGAACGAGCCAATTTTGCGAACATCCATAGAAACAAATTAGATGTGAGACTGCTGACAAAATAATAGATCGCGGATTTTTAGATTTAAGTTTAAAAATTGATGTTTTATGCATTTTTCTTAAACCTTTAGTAACGCTTTAAGCCATAAGACATTATTTTTCGAACGGAAATATAAAAACCTACGATCTAATTTTTTGTCAGCAATCTTGTATCATTGTTTTGCAGATATATACGCAAAAAGTTGCTCTTTCTAGGATAAAAAAATAAGAGTACAGCTTTAAAGCCACCATTATCACATTAATATTTCAATCTCAATGTTAACATCTTTAACACTCAAAACCGTCTCGTGTGATGCAAATTCGTGCATAGTTTGATTATTTTAAAAATACCTTTATATACAGTCATTTACATTGTTGCAATCTTCTGAATCTAATAGACGGGTTCTTATTATTAACGAATGTATGACAGAATTTCGGATGATCAAGAATTTCGGATGTTTTTTATTATATAATCACAAACGATATTGAACTCATTACTTGCAAATTTCAAAACGTCTTATGATCATACCGCCTAATTATTAGTAAATTATTTCGAAGTATATATGGTTACTTCTCATTCATACTGATTGTAAAAATCGGAATCGTAGGATAAGAATCCTTTAGTATGACGAAATTGAGTGAACATGTGACGCAATTCATAATGGTGTATGACGCAATGCATGTACATAAAAAAACTACATATATGAGATAAGATCATTCTTGAATATAAAGTATTTTCCTTGTTTAACCTTAAACATGTAGGAGCGCTGATACCTCTAATTAGCATATCCTTGTGCTAATACACACGTCATTTTAATACCTGGATGACGTAGTACACAAAAAGATTAACCACACGTGCAATTATTCATTCCAATAGTGTTAGCAACCTACCACGCGTATATTTGCATTTCCTTTAAAATATTCAGGTTTTAAACATTTGAACACATGTTCATTTTGATGAAAAACGTTCTCAAAAGTTATTTTCAGTCGTAGACATTTACACAAGATCAAGTAATAAAATGTTTTTGATATGCTTGTAATAGTTATTTTTTAACGTATGAGAACTAAAGTCGTTTGAAGTAAAAACAAAATCCCATCCAGTCCAAAAAATACTTCAGTGAACATTCTTAAGAAGTACAATTATTAAATACTGACACAGAACACAGTATGTTGTTTGTTTTAATCCTGAGTTTACACGGTAAATTTTAAGCTAAAACATAAACATCGTAGCGTTCTATTTAACCGATTCTTCTAAGTTGGTAACTTTTAACTAAGCAACATGTGAAAACTATGAACAGCATGGGAAATGCTAACTTTTCATATTATGCTTACGTCCATTATGGTTCTATAAGTACTGGCGCATGAGTTAAATGATAAAAGATTATATATCTGCTTCTAAGATACTTTTTTTCTTTCATTATTTATGCAAAAAAAATACAGAAAGAAGCTCAGCAGCAAATATTTAAACATAAACCTGGTTTAATGGCACTGGGCAAAAGCCAAAGACAAAGAACATAAAAACAAAAATCACAAACAAGAAACATGGAAGAACAGCACAACACTCCACACACAGCACAGTGCGTACATACTATATATATATAAAAAAAACTAGGTATGTTTATCAAGGATTGATCTCTTAACTGCCTCCGTGCCTGTCAGACTTGTTACTCACAAGAGGTAGAAGATGAGTTGCATTCCAAGTTCTGCCTTATTCATCAAAAGGGACGTTGGACATGAGAAGGTTAGTTATAATTATTGGACTTGATGAATTATAAGTATCTATCATGTGTTTCCGGTACGGATAGAGAAATCCGACCCGAAGGCACGCGCGTTACCGGCAACGCAGCGTGCCAGAGAGGCGGGTCGATCCGAACCGGAAACACATGATTGATATTTTTTCTTGCAGACAATTTGTCGAAAAAGTGAAGTAGAAAACGAACTTTTGTACATTTTGCCAAAAAGTTACGTTGTTTACTGACGTCGTCAAAACGCAGTAATTTTAAATAACTAGAAATCGCGTCTTTTACTATTATTTATTTTCAATTTTAATTAAAAGTCTTGCATGTATATATATATTTGATTGCGCTTTATTGAAATAGCATAATATTATTTTCATTAACCATGCAAAACAAGAAAAAAGAAGTGGCGCGTTACTGCACGTGACTTATCCTTAATGGGAGGGTGTAAGATTGGGTTTTCCAGCACTGGTCACACGACCGGAAACACACGTCCGGTATGCAAGAAATAGTTATAATCTTTTAGGGGAGTAAACCGCGTTGCAAACATTAGCAATAGTAGTATTTGTTACAAAATGATTAGCCTTAAAGGGGAGGTTGTCCTTGGAGTCACAACACAATACACACACATCGTGATGGAAACAAGCTGTGTAACGTATCAGTTTACCTGGTTGAGCGGAACAATCTTCTAATTCAACGACATCCTCAGTGCAAACATCATATAAAATTGACCTCCTTCTCCGTTTTGATTTCTTTGATATTGCTGACTTCTCAGATTTTGCAGATTTCTCAGATTTTGCAGATTTCTCAGATTTTGCTGATTTCTCAGATTTTGCAGATTTCTCAGATGTGGCTGACTTTTCAGACTTAGCTGTTTTCTCCGATTTAGGTGTATTTTCAGTTTTTGCTGACTTTTCTGATTTCACTGTTTCCAGGGATACCGGTTTCACGGACTTTTCCGATTTTGCTGACTTCTCCGATTTTGCAGACTTCTCCGATTTAACTGATTCCAGGGATACCGGTTTCACGGACTTCTCTGATTTTGCTGGCTTCTCCGATTTTGCAGACTTCACCGATTTAACTGATTCCAGGGATACCGGTTTCACGGACTTTTCCGATTTTGCTGACTTCTCCGATTTTGCAGACTTCTCCGATTTAACTGATTCCAGGGATACCGGTTTCACGGACTTCTCTGATTTTGCTGACTTCTCCGATTTTGCAGACTTCTCCGATTTAACTGATTCCAGGGATACCGGTTTCACAGACTTTTCCGATTTTGCTGACTTCTCCGATTTTGCAGACTTCTCCGATTTAACTGATTCCAGGGATACCGGTTTCACGGACTTCTCTGATGTCGCAGACTTGTCCGATTTCGCAGACTTTGCTGACTTCTCCGATTTCACCGATTTTACGGACTTTTTAGATTTTACTGAACTTTTGGAATTCAAAGATGTTTGCGATTCCTTTGAGGTCACACCACTATTCATCTCCAAATCATCATTTTCTTCATCTCCAAGCTCATCGTCATCTTCAATATCGTTTACACATGAACGAATACGTCTTCGTTGACCTGTTCTGTCCGCTGGGCATGCACTCCACTCTGTCCACTTCGAAAGGCGGCGAAGAGGTTCTGATGATAACGCGTATAGATAAATGTTCATAAAATATTTTTTATGTATGTTAGATTCAAACACACATTATTTGTGACAGATACAGCAATTTTTACCATATTTTGTCGTTTAGTAGCATTTTACAACGAAAGTAACATTTTGCGTTTTGGGGTCTGAGTCTAAAATTAGTGAATAGGGACACAGATGTTATTCCTTATATTGTTTGTAAACAATTTCATTTTTAATCAAACAATTGTGTTGTATGACATGCATGTGAATGTATTTAAAATACGCAATATTATGTATTTGAATACTTTGAATTGCTCCATTGTGCTTTTTAACCATGAACCTGAAGTAATTTTCTAAGTTAGAAAGATTTTTACCATTTTTTTTAATAGTTAAAGGTAATATAATAATAAGAAAACACTACAAAAACAAGCTCAGTAGTCGAACGTTTCAGGTGACACTCTTATTCAAAATCAATACATACATAATTTATAAGGATCGTTGTTTTCGACATTTATTCATCCTTTTTGGTATATCAAAACAATTGTATTAATTGTAGGAAAAATCTTATTTGGAAGTAAGATTGCATCTTTAATCCGCTACGAGATGGAATATTGCATATGCGACAAAGTGCATTTATTTAAATATATCCAGTTATGAAAAACAGAACGAAACTTAGTAAAATATATATATCTTTGTTAACGAATCTCTTAAAATAAGATCAAGCTTACTTAATGTCAATACAGTCGAACCCCATTGGCTCGAACTCGCTTGGCTCAAATTCCTCGATGGCTCGAACTGGGTGTTAAGGACCGATTTCTATAAACAAAAGGTAAGCATTCCCGCTTGACTCGTATTTTCCGAGGCTCGAGGTATTTTCGCCGGTCCCTGGGAGTTCGAGCCAACGGGGTTCGACTGTAATTAATTACATTTAAATGCCATGTTCACCTTCTCATTGATTATTTATTGATTTTTTTCTACATTGGTGTATGTTGTAATGTGTGTTTATTATTGTTTATTACCATTGCTCAAACACGTTGAGAAACTGTATTATAAATTGAAAATATGAAAATGTATAATGAATTTCTTCCAGAATGGTACTTTGGCATATCATGGAGATTATCTTGTAATAAGTGTTAGCATTTTCTAGGTAGTAATAAATAGTCTGTACTTATATTGCATTTTGCTATTAAGTCTTTACTAATTTATTCCGATTTTTAAAGCATTTGCGTTGCGTTGATATTGTAAAACATGTGCATGTATATGACAAAACGTTAATTTGGATCCGCAACGCGATGGCAGGATGAACTTTAGAAAAAAAAACGTATTGTGATATGCTTTCCGGTTGTTTATCTAGTAACAGTGAAATACCAAAAAGATATTTCAAACATACATTGCCATTACTTTGTGGTAGAAGATCACAAATATACGATCGCCTCGCGAATACCAAATGTAATTTTTTAAATATAGCTTATATATTATCAGAAAACATAATATGAAAGGGAGTTGTTGTGGAATTTTATACCCCTATGAAAAAGGAAGGATGCGAAATGTTTACCTTGTGAAACAGGTGTGGAACCAGGAGTCGTCGGAGCGTCCGTGCTCACTTCGTTCCCACACTGGACATTTGCCGGCCAGTCACACTGGTCAGTTGCAGCGTTGTAGTGCAAACTGGATGGACAGTCCATCACATGCATTCCGTTTGCCGCGCACATATAAAACTTTGTGCAGTCCGGGTGAGCGTAGTTGCCATATGTGCGACCTTTGCAGCTGAAGGCGCCTGTAACAAGCACATTTTCAAAAGTGCAATTTAGACACTAATCAAGATATTTCTTTTCTGTACATTGTTTCGTTCTCGAAACGGTCTTCTTTGCATAATAATAATTGAGTTTATCGCCGGCGGCCTCATCACATGTTCGAACCTATTAAAGCCTATTTACGAGGACTATTCTGAAGCTTGCCGGAGATGGCCGAGTTGCCTATCTTAAAGGTTGCCGGAGATGGCCGAGTTGCCTATCCTAAAGCTTACCGGAAATGACCGAGTTGCCATTTCTAAAGTTGCCGGAGATGAACGAGTTGCCTATACCATATCTTGCCGGAGATGGCCGAATTTCCTATCACAAAGCTTGCCGGAGATGGCCGAGTTACCTTTCACAAAGCTTGCCGGAGATGGCCGAGTTGCCTATCACAAATCTTGCCGGAGATGGTCGAGTTACCTTTTGTAAAGCTTGCCGGAGATGGCCGAGTTGCCTATCACAAAGCTTGCCGGAGATGGTCAAGTAACCGTTCGTAAAGCTTGCCGGAGATGGTCGAGTTATTACGTTTAATAAAGAATATATCTGAGGAAAGCAGTTGTCGACTTTCACGATTCTAACAGAACAAAAAATGCAAAGAGGCGTAATGTTTACCTTTTGAAACAGGCGTGGAACCAGGAGTCGTCGGAGCGTCCGTGCTATCTTCGCTCCCACACTGGACATCAGCCGGCCAGTCACACTGGTCAGTCGCAGCGTTGTAGTGCAAACTGGCTGGACAGTCCATCACATGCATTCCGTTTCCGCCGCACATGTAAAACTTTGTGCAGTCCGGGTGAGCGTAGTTGCCATATGTGCGACCTTTGCAGCTGAATGCTCCTGTAACCAAGTAAAAAGTCAATAAACGGACAAATTGATTAATGTTGTGTAAAAGCAACTTCAAAGTCTATTTTAATAAATGGATGAATTGAATAAAGTCTATCTTGTAATTGATCGATCAATTAACTGCCCGTACGCTTTCCAACAATCGGAACTTCTCGCCCATTTTCCATCAAAAACAACCTCGGATATATGGCGTTCATCAGTAGAAGTGAATATAAGTAGAAATTGATAGTACAGAAATTGATTAAATGTGTGTTTGTATTATTACATCCCAGGTTGTTTTTGATAGAAGTGGACGAGGAGTTCCGTTTGGCTTTTTAATTTAAGCGGAATACCAAATGAGTTTTACTGTTCGTCTATACATTTCAGTATTTTGAGAATACAGCCTGAAAGCAAGTAACAATCAGAAATATTTTGAAGTCGAGTATCGACTGCTACAGCCTCAAACGATCAATATATGAAAAATTGGAATTGATTTGTTTGGTTTTTTGTTGTTGTTTTTTCAAACTATGTTCAAATTTATCATTTAATAGACATACACTTATGTTCTTGTCGTTGCTGAATTAAATGTGGTTGATCATCGTTTTTACCTTGCTGAGCAACACAGTCTTCCGTCTGGAACTCGTCTTCCGTGCACGACTCTGGTTTCACAGCTCTCCTCCTTCGTGACTTTTTCGATTGACTTGCTTTAGAATCTGACACTTTCGAGCTGTCCGATTTTTCCGACGAATCGGATTTGGCCGATTTAACGGATTTTTCGGAGCTAGCCGTTTTTGGCGATTTGACGGATTTTTCGGAGCTAGCTGTTTTGGGCGATTTCACTGATTTTTCCGATTTTTCGGAGCTAGCCGTTTTGGGCGATTTCACGGATTTTTCGGAGCTAGCCGTTTTGGGCGATTTCACGGATTTTTCAGATTTATCGGATTTCGCCGATTTGACCGATTTTTCAGATTCGGATTTAACATCCTTGACTGAAAGAACGTTGTCTTCCATCTCGGGATCGACTTCTAAAACCGGAAGTATGACTACTTCATTGGGGTCCATGCATGCGCGTTTACGTTTACGCTGTCCGTTTCCATCAGCAGGGCAAACCGTCCATTCAGTCCACTCCGAAAATTGACGTTTAACTGAAAACATATTATTTTATTTCATCTCGTGAACACCAAAAAGTAACCATTTCACACGTGTTGAGGTTATTCGTCAACAATATTTGCTTGCGCTCACTCTCTAAAATATCCTGCAATCTTATACCGAAACAAAAATTATTCTCTGCATGTATTGAGAGCATAAAAACTTTACCAATAATTATAAAAAAAGTTTCTCGTTTACAAATGAAAAATTGGCAATACTTTTTTTAATTTAAACTACCTTGAAATTTATTATTTAATAGATATAATTATGTCGTTGTTGTTGCTGAATTAAATGTGGTTGATTATCGTTTTTACCTGGCTGAGCAACACAGTCTTCCGTCTGGTACTCGTCTTCCGTGCACGACTCTGGTTTCACAGCTCTCCTCCTTCGTGACTTTTTCGCTTGACTTGCTTTAGAATCTGACTCTTTCGAGCTGTCCGATTTTTTCGACGAATCGGATTTGGCCGATTTAACGGATTTTTCGGAGCTAGCCGTTTTGGGCGATTTGACGGATTTTTCGGAGCTAGCTGTTTTGGGCGATTTCACGGATTTTTCCGATTTTTCGGAGCTAGCCGTTTTGGGCGATTTCACGGATTTTTCGGAGCTAGCTGTTTTGGGCGATTTCACGGATTTTTCCGATTTTTCGGAGCTAGCCGTTTTGGGCGATTTCACAGATTTTTCAGATTTATCGGATTTCGCCGATTTATCAGATTCGGATTTAACATCCTTGACTGAAAGAACATTGTCTTCCATCTCAGGATCGACTTCTAAAACCGGAAGTATGACTACTTCATTGGGGTCCATGCATGCGCGTTTACGTTTACGCTGTCCGTTTCCATCAGCAGGGCAAACCGTCCATTCAGTCCACTCCGAAAATTGACGTTTAACTGAAATCATATTATTTTATTTCATCTCTTGAACACCAAAAAGTAACCATTTCACACGTGTTGAGGTTATTCGTCAACTATATTTGCTTGCGCTCACTCTCTAAAATATCCTGCAATCTTACACCGAAACAAAAATTATTCTCTACATGTATTGAGAGCATAAAAACTTTACCAATAATTATAAAAAAAAGTTTCTCGTTTACAAATGAAAAATTGGCAATACTTTTTTTTTGAATTTAAACTACCTTGAAATTTATTATGTAATAGATATAATTATGCCGTTGTTGTTGCTTAAATAAACGTGGTTGATTATCGTTTTTACCTGGCTGAGCAACACAGTCTTCCGTCTGGTACTCGTCTTCCGTGCACGACTCTGGTTTCACAGCTCTCCTCCTTCGTGACTTTTTCGCTTGACTTGCTTTAGAATCTGACTCTTTCGAGCTGTCCGATTTTTTCGACGAATCGGATTTGGCCGATTTAACGGATTTTTCGGAGCTAGCCGTTTTGGACGATTTCACGGATTTTTCAGATTTGCCCGATTTATCGGAGTCGGATTTAACATCTTTGACAGGCAGAACGTTATCTTCTATCTCAGGATCGACTTCTTTAACCGGAAGTATGACTACTTCATTGGCGTCCATGCATGCGCGTTTACGTTTACGCTGTCCGTTTCCATCAGCTGGGCAAACCGTCCATTCAGTCCATTCCGAAAATTGACGTTTAACTGAAAACATATTATTTTATTTCATCTCTTGAACACCAAAAAGTAACCATTTCACACGTGTTGAGGTTATTCGTCAACTACATTTGCTTGCGCTCACTCTCTAAAATATCCTGCAATCTTATACCGAAACAAAAATTATTCTCTGCATGTATTGAGAGCATAAAAACTTTACCAATAATTATAAAAAAAAGTTTCTCGTTTACAAATGAAAAATTGGCAATACTTTTTTTTTGAATTTAAACTACCTTGAAATTTATTATGTAATAGATATAATTATGTCGTTGTTGTTGCTAAATTAAACGTGGTTGATTATCGTTTTTACCTGGCTGAGCAACACAGTCTTCCGTCTGGTACTCGTCTTCCGTGCACGACTCTGGTTTCACAGCTCTCCTCCTTCGTGACTTTTTCGCTTGACTTGCTTTAGAATCTGACTCTTTCGAGCTGTCCGATTTTTTCGACGAATCGGATTTGGCCGATTTAACGGATTTTTCGGAGCTAGCCGTTTTGGACGATTTCACGGATTTTTCAGATTTGCCCGATTTATCGGAGTCGGATTTAACATCTTTGACAGGCAGAACGTTATCTTCTATCTCAGGATCGACTTCTAAAACCGGAAGTATGACTACTTCATTGGCGTCCATGCATGCGCGTTTACGTTTACGCTGTCCGTTTCCATCAGCTGGGCAAACCGTCCATTCAGTCCATTCCGAAAAGTGACGTTTAACTGGAAACAGATTATAAAATGCATAACGTACAAATCATATTCGAGCATATATGTCATAAATGTTAGCACTTTCATACCTGTGAAATAAGAATACCGCAACTGTTGTCAATATACATAAAAAAACATATTTCATTAACAATGTTTTATTCATGTGTTTTGGTAAAATATTGGAAGACAGCGGAGGATTATATTCTGATAAACTCTCCGTTTGAAAAAGTGAATTTATCGAAACATAAACTTTCACTTTTCCTCCGATTTATCGAAATATAAAATTCAGATAAATATAAAATTTCACTTTTCCTCCGATTTAATCCCCTTTTTCTACGAAAAAAAAAACGTAAACCCAAACATGTCACGTAAGAAAACTTAGTGACTTCATTCCCATGATGACATTGTTTGGCTAAAATTTGGCGCGATTGTTCAATTAAATATCAATTATTTGTTATGTTTAATGAATGATAAGCATACAAAATAAAAAGGAACTATTTGCTTCAGCGGAAGTTTGCAATTTATTTTATGCTTTCCGGTAGTTTTTAGAGATTTATCAGTGAAATAAAAATGATATTACACTGTTTCAAACAGTGTAATAACATTTTTATTTCACTGTTTCTAAATTTTAGCCCGCTCTCAATTCCCAATCAAACGTCAGCGCACACAGGGCTGGGACACAAATTCAACGACGTCATTTTCGAAATGACGTTACGTTCGCATACTATTTCTGAAAAAAAACTACACCGAACTGTCATTCAAAATCCTTTTAAGGCATATAATAAAAAGAAAAATTTATTGTGTCAGTGTAAGATCGCAATATTTTTCACCTCGTGAAAACCAAAAGTAAATATTTTACTCGTGGCTATGCCACTCCTGAAATATATATTTTGGTGCTCACTCGGTGAAATATATTACGATCTTACACTGAAACAAATAATTATCCTCTATATGTTTCATCACGTGAACACCAAAAGAAAATATTCCGCACGTGTCGAAACCATTCGTGAAATATAACTGTTGGTGTTCATTCAATAAAATATACAGCTATCACATACCGAAACAAAACATATTCTCTACATGTATTTAGAGCATGTATATGAAACGGAATATTTATGAAACGGACTCGTTTGTCGGCTTTCAACTTCGTTGAAATTTAAGTATTTTGCTCACATTTATTAACAGCCACTTGAATCACACAATTCAAATAACAACCGGTAAATTTGGCGGGCTGATATCGAAAATTCAAAGTTTGTCGTCTGTTATCACGAGTCACCAAAATGGCAGCGCCTTATGCTCAAAGACAATATGGCGGGCAATAGGAAAATTCGGAACTTGACGTCTGCTAGGCTAATCGTCACCGACCGGTTGGATCCGGAAGCGTTACGCCGGAGCCGCCTGATCAATAATGTTACGCCCGAGCGTGCCCGAAAAGCGACCCATTTTCTACTCCATCTAAGATGGCGGATTTACATTAAATAAAGAATGGGTCACCGAGTGCGTTGTGGTCTGGATGAGCGTATTAGACTACTTCCGCACATGAAATAAACCAATCTCTCCACATAACCATCCCGCATTCAGCTCTGTGAAACAAAAAAAACAAACGAGAAAATGGCCAGAGGTGTAGATTCTACCCGGTATAATGACCACAGGTGTAGGTCTAAAATAAAACTTACCTTCCGGCGCGATACATGAAATGCAGTCCACTCTCTCTACATCCCCTCCCTCGCACTCAGCTCCACCTGCGTAAGGCTCTGGGTTGTTGCATGCTCTTAAAATACAAAGATAAGTTGGGGTTGTTTCAAATGTAATGATTTAAAACATTACTGAAAAACGGAATTTTGCCCAAAAGTACTTTGCCCGGTTTCTTAAATATATTTCAAAACTATGTGGCTAAGCTTATCAGCATAGAACTTTGGAGCGCTTAAAGAAAGACAAGGAACAATATTCAGTGTTCACAACAGACACGCTCTTTGTACAAATATCAAATTAAAATAAAGCACTCCTATATTGATTCTGTTACGGTTCCGCTGAGTTCAATTTGAGCTGTTTTATAGCTGTATCATTTTATGATTTTGAGTTTTTGTCTACTGTAAGACACAAACATTTATTTTTACATAATATATACAGGGTCGATTGTTAAGAACATTGTTAAAGTTAACAAACTGATTAACAACATCGTTGTTAACTTTTTAAAGATGCACTCTTATTCCCATGTAAGATTTACCACAATTAAAACGTTTGTTTTAATATTCCAAAATGTATGAATAAATGTCAAACAATGGTTCTCATGAAGGATACCGAGCTGAATTTGAAAGAAATGAGCATAAAACACGGTATTTCTAACTTATAAAACCATAGTAAACAACAGTAAATATTTTAGCATTCACCAATCATTTAATATTTTTGCGCTTTCTGCTATTAAATACACGGTTACAATCTTGTTATCAGTAATTAATATTTTCCATAAATGCATTATTTAGTAAGTAGTTTAAGGTGTATCAGTCAAAAACTTGTTTGTTATACGTCTGTATGTATTGGTTTTGAATAGGAGTGCGCTTTAACGTGAAATATTTTATGGTTTGCTCACATATTTAAACATAAACAAGTACAGCTGAAATAGTTCTCTTAAATCTCGTTAAAAATACAGCAGCTTAAAAGTGTATCTATTGAAATTCCAAAGCAGTTTCGATTTGAAAGTTAACAAAAATGAGGTTAACACCGTTGTTACACGAAACAAATTTCTGAACAATCGGTCCACAGTATAATACATAATGTATTCTGCATATACTTTACACTTCGAACAATTGAAATATTACGTTCGCGTTCTCACGTCATGTGTTCTATTTTTGACGCAACAGTCGAACCCCGTTGGCTCGAACTCCCAGGGACCGGCGAATATACCTCGAGCCTCGGAAAATACGAGTCAAGCGGAAATGCTAACATTCAGTATATAGAAATCGGTCCTTAACATCCAGTTCGACCCAATGGTAACCATTATAATAAACATAACTGTTTGATGCCAAAGACGATGATCTTTGTAAGATTTAAGCTTCCGATCAAAGTCTTAAATATTTGTATTGAAATATACGTTGTCATTTGAACCTTTTCATAAAATGAAAAAAGTTTAAATCACATAATAATCTTTATTAAATACTGATGTTATTACCAACAGAGCTTTCTGGCAATTTCTGGCCACTGGCCAATCGTTAAAGCAATTATAGAACTTGTGGAGATTATTTGGCGAAGTGTTTTTTATACCATTTTCTAATAGCGCATCTAGTGCATTTTTTCGAATTTTAGTTTTTTTATGTCCTTTTTCTTAATTATGCTTTAGTTACGATTAGCGACGGCAGCTTAGTCTTACCTTTGTATACTGTCTGTCATACCTATAAATGTGCTAAGTTTTTGTCATAACACATAATGTGCAATTTGAATATCTTACTAGTTCTTAACCGCATGAATTTGTCTTATCTGTGATTATTATCTTACAATATATAACATGCCATTTTAAACTTTGTTAGGATCTAAGTTAAATATGCCTTTCACTTCGTGTTCTTTTAGATACATATATGTTTAATATTCTTTATATAAGATTTTAATGTCTAATTACACATGCATTTTTTTCTTTTAGATAATACTGTTGTTATTTGTTTAATGATCATGTCGGTAAAAAGCTATACATAGCTTATGTTTCAAATAGTATATATAAAATCCGACAATAAACAAATATTGACTTGACTTGACTTGACTTGAAGTGTTAACATTAACTCTTTGGATAATGCATCAATGTGGTTTTATTTACTTACAAACTATAATTCTATTATTTGACAACTGTTTCGATGATTAGGAATTTGCGACTTGCCATTGTTTCTGTTGCATAATTAGCATGCACGCATTATTAACATATCACGAAAGACATTTGAGTCATTTCGCAAACTCAAATTCCACATTTCAGCATGACATGATTCAAAATTACCAATGTTTTACCTCTTTTAAAAAGCACATTCTCTTGTGCATTTTGTTGATACACATCATTGCTCAATATTTTTAAGAAAATTATTTCTAGATCACAAAATGTGCATGAGTATTAATTCCAAATTAAAACATTTGACTCAAGGGGGGATGAAATATTGACCAGGGGGATGAAATATTGACCAGGGGGAATGAAATATTGACCAGGGGGGAATGAAATATTGACCAGGGGGTGAAATATTGACCAGGGGAATGACATATTGACCAGGGGGGATACAATATTGACCAGGGGGGGATAAAATATTGACCGGGGAAGAAATATTGACAGGGGGAATGAAATATTGACATGGGGGGAATGAAATATTGACATGGGGGGATAAAATATTGACCAGGGGGATGAAATATTGACCAGGGGGAATGAAATATTGACCAGGGGGGGATGAAATATTGACCAGGGGGGTGAATGAAATATTGACCAGTCGGGAATGAAATATTGACCAGGGGGAATAAAATATTGACCAGGGGGAATGAAATATTGACCAGGGGGATGAAATATTGACTGGGGGAATGAATTATTGACCAGGGGGGATGAAATATTGACCAAAGTTCTTAAAAATAATAAAAACATATGCAATTTTGAAAAACCTCTGCAGTTATGAGGTTTTGACAGAGACAGAGATTTGACTTAAGTATTTTTGTGATACTGGGGCCAATCACTTTAAAGTTGAACTCTTTACCTGTATCTTCTCTTACTTCCTGTTACATCACACTCGGTCGCCGTGCAAGCAGTCCACTGACCCCAGTCTGACCACTTCCCGTCCTCCTCTGAAAATGCAAAACGTGCATAATGACGTCATATCCTGTTCTTTACACTTACCGGTATCATTACGTTATAACGTTATCATGGTGCGGATTGATGCGAAGAAATGAAATCACTTGTTTTGATTATAAGAGAGTCAGAATACATTTTTTCTGGGTTCTTTGTGTCTAAACATGTATTTCAATTACTACACAAAACTGCGTCGCATAGTTTCAAAAACATTTAGGATATTATAAAACTCTTTTTTTTAAAGTGTTTTTTTTTTCTTTAAGATGTGTGTACAAGACTTGTTTAGTATCCAAAAGTTTCCATAAATTACACTAAGGGCCGATTGCTTAGAACTTCGTTTAAGTTAACAACATTGTTAACAGCTTCGTTGTTAATTTTAAAAGGTGAACCGTTTTTTGATATGCTCATACATTCAAATTAAACAGTTACACCTGAAAAAGTTGTCTCAAGTCTTGTTAGAAATACTGTAGATCACAAGTATATCCATGAAACTACCAGAGCAGTAAATATTTAAAAGTTAACTTAAGTTAATTTGAACAAAGTTCTGAACAATCGAGCAATCGACCCTATATCACAAGTTGTTTGTTATATCTAACCGCTTAAAGGCCTAGTTTAAAGGCCTAGTTTAAAGACCTAGTTTAAGCCTTCTATAAGTGAACCTCCCCCCCCCCCCAAAAAAAACCTTGTACAGTACACAACTTGTGTATTAATCTTTATCTTAATCGCCCTGTGCTGTGTCCAGCTGTGCAATTATAGAGATTTTATAATAGAAATGGACAATACATATTGTCTTTCAGTTGTTGTTGCTGTTGTTGTTGTTGTTGTTGTTGTTGTTGTTTTTAAATGATAATAATATTATCATTACCATGTCTTAGAATAATATTAAGAGTTATGTTATATATAATAGCTCACTAATATGATTTAACCAGGATGCTTCACAGTTTGGATATGACAATGGTGACCGTGCATTTAAAATGGATTTAAATATATATTTAAAAACTTATCACTCTTATTTGTTTATTATTTATTCCAATCAGTTTAATTAATAAATACATTAGATATGCACATTGTTTATATGTATTAGTGAGACAATGAGATTATCTACTTGAAAAGTGTCAACCCTAAACAAATACACAGGAAATGGCCCCTACTGTGACACCAGTTCAATTAAGAGGAGATACACAGCAGGAGATTATCATGCCAAACATTCCTTAAACTAGGCCTTTAAGGAATGTTTGGCATGACAATCCCATGCTGTGCATCTCCTGCTGATTGCACTGATGTCACAGTAGGGGCCAATTTCCTGTGTATTTGTTTATTGGCTCAGGGCCATTTAGGGCCCATTTCTATAATAAAACCTCCAAAACTGCACAAGAGGATACTCAGACTGGAGATCTGATAAGACGGCACAAGGCAATTACAAGATTACAAGATTAAGATTAAGACACAGAGGCTGTGTACTATACACGAATTGGGGGAAGGGGTGGGTTCACTCATAGAAGGCTTTAACTAGGCCTTTTAGATATCACTTACTATCACAATCCCGTTCACATTTAAGCTTGTCCACGTCTGTTCCAGGACATTTCTTGCCCGAACCTAAGGGCGACGGATTTGTACATGTCCTTAAGCTGTAGTGAAATCCCTTCTTCCCACAGTCGGCGTAGCACTCTACGCTCCAGGAAGACCATTCCGTCCAGCCACCATCAACATCTGTAATATGTTCAGGAATATATTGATTGTTTCATATTTTATTGTAGCACTCAACACTCCATGAAGAGGACTCCGTAAGCCACCATCAACATCTGTAATATATTCAGAAAAATATTGATTGTTTCATATTTTATTGTAGTATTAAACACCCCAGGAAGAGGACTCCGTAAGCCACCATAAACATCTGTAATATTTTCGAGAATGTATTGACTGTTTCATATTTGAGAGTAGCACTCAAAACCCTAGGAAGACCACTCCGTCAATATGTTGATGAAGTAGTTGCCGTTTCATATTTTAGAGTATCCGACTGCGGTTGGTCTAGCACTTAATATTCAGGTCCGACCGCCATTTACAGCTAAAATAGTTCAGTAAATTGTTGACTGTGTCAAAATGTCATTCTATTAATAAGTTCATTGTTTTTCCGGTTTGGTTCTTAATTATCATTAGTATGCTAATAAAACGGGAACCAATCAATTCAAAGATTTTTCCGATTTGGTTCCTAGTAAAACACGAGGCTGTAAGAGTTGTCACCTTAAAATTAAATTGTCATATAATAAAACACGTCCATTCTAAAAACTCATGTTATCTTTTTTTTCCCAATATACTTACGTGCACATGGTTTAGCACAGCGTTCACTTTTCTCATGGCTCCACGGACAGTACCGTCCATCATTTCCGCTCGGCAACGGGTTAGTACAAGATCGCAGTTTATATCTTACATTCCCCCAATAATCGCCGCATGCGCCCATGCATCCGCCCCATTCACCCCACACAGTCCATCCACCGTCCACCCTGGCTGCACCTAATTAAGCGCATAAGAACACTTTGGTTTGTGAGCACTCAAGCTATGACCACTTTATTAAGGAGAAAACGATTACAATCATACAAAGCATTTTCAATTATGTCAGTTAATTCTTATTAAAAGGACGCCAAACTCAAATATATCTTTTTTTTTCAATTACGACTGACGCACATAACTAAAAACCCTTTCCCCGGAAATAGTCACTATTAACCTGACATCGAACATTAATTATTCCATGTATAACTATGTGCTTAACTGTAAACTGTGGTGAAATAAAACGATTGAGTTGACTAATGAGGAAGTAGAGAGTGATAAAATTGAGCCTATAGCCTATAGGGAAAAATCATTGTTGTTATGTTTGCTGGTCCGCAGCAATATCAGCCGGTTTTGTTTACACAGGTGTTTATAGCTGCACTGTCACAGATTGATTGTTTAGACAACATTAATATTTTTTTGCCAATTTTTGCTTAAATGTCTTACAACCAGTGGTTTAAGACTGCTGACAAAACAGCAGATCGCAGTATTCATATTAACGTTCAAAATTAACGTTTTATGGCTAAAGGTTATTAGCCATTTTTGCTGTGAAATCGAGTTTGAGATAACCCCTTTAAGCTTTTTCAGCTTATTTAAATACCCTTTCTAGCAATAACAGCTAATTGAAATCTGAGGTAACCCCTTCACCTGAACCAACTTACTCATATCACATGTTCTCTCGCATTCGACCTTTTCCTCATAATCCCCAGGACAGTCAACGCCTGTTCCCTCCGGAGCGGGGTTATCGCAATATCTCCTTCTCTCTTTCATTCCCTTCTTTCCACAGTTGGCGTCACATTCACTCCATGTAGACCAATCGCCCCATCCGCCGTCAACTCCTGAACAAAACAAGGTAATGCCGCAGGCAAACTTAGAAGAGAGCTAAGGACAAACAATATGTAAGAATACTATATTTGAATATATTCATGTATTAACATTTATATTCAATTTACATATATTTGGTGATATGGTTTCATACGGCAAAAACATTTTCCAGTGGTTTTGAAATTGTTCTTAATAGATATTTTGATTGTTTTTTTTTGTAAAGACGGATGTATTTTCTGTGTTTAAAGAATAGAGTAATATTTTCGACCTCAACATTGTCTTGGGATTAAGCCCGAGGGCAATTATTTTCACTGGGGCAATTATCAACCAAAAGCCATGGTCAACCATGTATTATCCTGTATAATACATATGTTTTGTCATTTATCAATGATTTCAAATGGATTTAAAAACATGATTATGTGGAATAATGAAGGATATGTCATATAAATAGCATGTATCTGAAAGTCTTATAAATGCGAAATAACAAAACGAGTTTGAATGGCATTAGCTGCGAAAAACAACGAGACATGTGCCATCTTTTGTTTCTTTTTCTATGAGTTCCTAATGATGATAATTGAATAGAACAACTCTATCGACTATCATTTATTTTCACTGGGGCAATTATCAACCAAAAGCCATGGTCAACCATGTTTTATCCTGTATAATATATATGTTTTGTCATTTGTCAATGATTTCAAATGGATTTAAACATTATTTTGTAGAATAATGAAGGATATGTCATATCAACCTAAATGTGAATGAAAAACTAGTTCATGTGATGTCAAATTATCCACGTAGGCTTGCCAAATTCCTGGTACATGCCTTTTTAATTAGAAAAAAATACTTTGTATAGATAGACTTATATAATGCATGACGTAGAAGGTTGCTCAATATTTTATAATACATCTCCATGATAAGTACTAGCGTTATCGCATTGATGTCTTATTTATTACTATCTCTGACATCATAATTTTTTATTTTCAATTAGCTAATTTCCACGGCTAAACTATACTGAAATTCCAATATTTGCTATTGTTATTATAGTGCACATCATATACTCATGATATATGAATATTTTATATTCATATATTCTTTTTTGTATTAGTATGCATTCTCTGAATTATGGTAACTTTTTTTCTAATTGGTGACCTATAGGCCCATTGGGCCGGGTGTTATCTGTTTGATACTTAACTAATGAATTTGTATTATGTTTATACACATGTCACGGTAATAAACAATTTACTTACTTACATATGATTAGTCAAAAAGTTTTAAAAATGAGAAATAGCAAAATGGATTTGAATGGCATTAGCCGTGAAAAATAACAAGTGACTTAAAATCAAAATAGCAAACCTTTTCGTACGTGTTTTCAGAATAAGCCTGCAATATTTCCATTCTTCAAATATTTCCTGTTTTACATCGGCTGATTTTGATGTACATTTTAATAGGTGAGCACAGCTAGGGTCGATCAAGCCTAGTATCAGTTTCATAAGAATCTCGGCTTGAATGACCCTAGTCATTTCGCTGGAATTTCTCAGTGAATAAAGTAAAAAAAAACGTTTCAACAAAACATTTCCTTGTCTCACTGCTTTATGATATTTACCGAATGTAAACATCAGGTAGGGTTTCAGGTAGTACTCTTTACTGAAACACGGAAGGTGTCATTAATTGGTAAGACTAATTTCACTTTTCTTGCACCGATAGTTCCATTTTAATCCCTTTAAAGCTTTTAATGTTTAAATGTTTGCCTACCAAGTATACGGCGGCCATTATTATTTTTGTGAAAATGGCGTCAGTGTGCACGTTCTCGTCTTAGTCGGGCAATTATGCCATAATCGCCCTGACGTGCAGTGATAATCTCACGGGCGGAGACGATAATCATTATTGCGGGAACTAATTTCTAAAGTAAAATGTTACTATTTATAGTAACATATGTATTATGACGTCATAATTCCTCTGACGTCATATTTACTCACGGTTGCATTCCCGTTCGCAGTTTCGAGATTCCACATCATTACCCTGGCATTTCTTTCCCTTGCCAGCCTGTCTCGGATTGTTGCAAAGGCGAACTCTGAAAACAATAGTAATAATAACAATTACTGTTTGTAAGGCCAAAACAAATATTTTTTGTATCCTCCAAAAATATATGGTAGGTAGGTAGGCATAACTTTTTTTATTTTTTTTGAGGACCGGGATTCTGTACCAATCCGACCTTTATCAGAGTATATCACTATTGTAGAAAGTTTAAAATATAAAATGGTCAGATTTAAACATGTCGACACAAATATATTCGTTTATTTAGGAAATTACTAAAAATAATCCATATATCGATCAAAACGCCAAAAAAGTGTAGGGTCGGGAGGAAAAAATAGGGTCGGTCGGGTTAGTGGACACAAAGATTATTTTTTACGCCTAATAAGATAACACATTAAGGTGCATCAGTATCTTGTTAACAATGCGGTTTTCAAGTATGACCCAATACCGATTATACAATTTGCATTTTTTTGCTTCGAAAATCTTAATTATAAGGGAGTTAACTCTAGTACCTTTAATCCCTTTTCGGTAATTCTACGCTTGATTTCTTTTATTTGGCGCTCACATTCATTGTTAAAATTTAAGTCGCGGGAACGGTCGTCTAATATTTTTAATATGGTGGATTTGGGAGCTCGGCAAAAACTTCGTGTTCGAAGAGACCATCGTCGTTGGACGAACAAATTTCGGAGTTGGAACATGAGTGAGGAGGATGTTTTGAAAAGGAACTTGGAATTGTTGAGCCCCAGACAAAATCCTATTCCGCAGGACATTGAAGCTCTAAAGGAAGAAAGGGCTTCCCTCCAACGTTTGGTTATCTTGTTGATATACCGGTATTGCAAGAGAAAACAGACTTTGCAAATGCTATAACGCTAATGTTATAGAAAATGAATACCATTTTGTATTATGCTGTAGTAAATTGAGACTCTTACGCTTAAAATACCAAGGAATATATCATGGACAAATTTAAATATGTTTAAACGACTAATGTTAAGCAAAAGACAAACTAAGATAGCAATCTACATTAAAGAAGCCATGAATTTAAGAAATACTTTCCTTGTACAATAGTAATCCTTCTTTTAATCATTTAATATTTTTGAGTTTTCAGCTATTAAATACACCCTTACAATCTTATTATCAGTAATTAATATTTTCCATAAATACATTATTTAGTAAGTAGTCAAAGGTTTATCACTCAAAATGTATGTTTGTTATACATGTGTATGTATTGATTTTGAATAAGAGTGTCACTTTAAGGAAGTATATATCGGAAGCATTTAAGGTTCGCTATGTTTTATTGACGAGTATATAAGCCATCCTATACATTCACGTATTGTTATCAAAGTAGTTTGTTAACATTTAGAATATAAAAGGCATGCTTTAATTCCATATATCAACTATTCATCATTAGATTTGTAAATAATAATTTGTGTTTGTAATTCACATATTGAAATTTGATTGTTCCAAAATGTATATATATGTAATTAGCCAAAAATATGTGTCATATTAAAATGGTACTATTCGCTAATATGTAAATAATAATATGTATTTCATGTCGCTCGCTACATTGTATAATGTTATTTTAATATAGTTTTAAAGTATGTATATGTATCACAAAAAAAACTGTGATGTTTACGTGTTTCAAAATATGTCCTTTACCAAATAATACTTCAATTATAAGAATTTGAACAGGGGATACAAAAACTCCTGTAGTTTTTGCCCTAGTCTCCACAGTCGACGTAGCATGTATATTATACATTATGTTTTATATCGTATTTGTATCACCTCCCTTTGAAGCAGTATCTGTAGTATGTGCCCTGAGGTGGTATTCAATATGTAACTAAAGTTAATCTTATGGTCATACATCATTGACTTCATTCACTCTATTGGTCAGCTATTGATAACAAGTAATCTGATTAGCTACATCGTTCTTAGATCCAGTTAAGACCAATATTGAATACGAGCCCTTGACTCAACAATCAACATAGTATGTATTCTCTAGATTATTCTTTATATATTATTTGTATTACTTCCCTTTGAAGCAAAACCTCCATGAACTCATTACCTGTAGTATGTGCCCTTGTCTCAACAAACGACATAGTATGTATTCTCTAGATTATTCTTTATATCTTATTTGTATTACCTCCCTTTGAAGCAAAACCTCCATGAACTCATTACCTGTAGTTTTTACCCTTGTCTCCACAGTCGGCGTAGCACTCACTCCATTCGGACCATTCCCCCCAATCGCCGTCAACCGCTGCAAAAAGTCAATTTCTCTTACTTTTAGCGCAATTAAATAGTATTGTGAGCCATTGAATATGGCTAAGAAGTAATAGTGACCGAGGCGCAACCTAATGTATTTCAGTAGTTCAATTTTTTTAAAATATAGCTGCAAATACTTGTTTCAAAATATCTGATATAAAAATAGCTTTTTAAACGACGCGCATATGAAATCATAGTCAGTTAAATATAATGAATTTTCTCAATATATAGTGCTTTTTTACGTTTTCACACAGCAAGAACACAATACGATATTCATTTGAACGGTATTAATTATTTTGGAAATATTTGGTGGTAGAAAGTGCGAAGTACGTATAATAAAACTCATTTTCCAAAAATAAACGTACACAGACACAGAAGATATCAAAAACAGTATAGTGATCGAGTTGATAAATTTTAATCTGACCTTAAAGTAATCCATCCATCATTAATACTAAAAATGCTACTGGTAAACTTTTTTTTTTCACTGAGAGCTTTTTTATATAGACATTATGTTATTTCAACAGCAAAACAGAAAATTTCCAGAAAGACACAATACATTAACACCAAAACAGAACAATTCGAGAAACTCACATGACATCAACATCAAAACAGAACAATTCGAGAAACGCACAATACATTAACATCAAAACAGAACAATTCGAGAAACTCACATGACATCAACATCAAAACAGAACAATTCGAGAAACGCACAATACATTAGCATCAAAACGGAACAATTCGAGAAACTCACATGACATCAACATCAAAACAGAACAATTCGAGAAACGCACAATACATTAGCATCAAAACGGAACAATTCGAGAAACTCACATGACATCAACATCAAAACAGAACAATTCGAGAAACGCACAATACATTAACATCAAAACAGAACAATTCGAGAAACTCACGTGACATCAACAGCAAAACAGAACAATTCGAGAAACGCTCAATACATTAACATCAAAACAGAACAATTCGAGAAACTCACATGACATCAACATCAAAACAGAACAATTCGAGAAACGCTCAATACATTAACATCAAAACAGAACAATTCGAGAAACTCACATGACATCAACATCAAAACAGAACAATTCGAGAAACGCACAATACATTAACATCAAAACAGAACAATTCGAGAAACTCACATGACATCAACATCAAAACAGAACAATTCGAGAAACGCACAATACATTAACACCAAAACAGAACAATTCAAGAAACTCACGTGACATCAACAGCAAAACAGAACAATTCGAGAAACGCACAATAAATTAACATCAAAACAGAACAATTCGAGAAACTCACATGACATCAACAGCAAAACAGAACAATTCGAGAAACGCACAATACATTAGCATCAAAACGGAACAATTCGAGAAACTCACATGACATCAACATCAAAACAGAACAATTCGAGAAACGCACAATACATTAACATCAAAACAGAACAATTCGAGAAACTCACATGACATCAACAGCAAAACAGAACAATTCGAGAAACGCACAATAAATTAACATCAAAACAGAACAATTCGAGAAACTCACAGGACATTAACAGCAAAACAGAAAATTTCAAGACAGACACAATACATCAACAGCAAAACAGAACAATTCGAGAAACTCACATGACATCAACAGCAAAACAGAACAATTCGAGAAACTCACATGACTTCAACAGCAAAACAGAACAATTCGAGAAACTCACATGACTTCAACAGCAATATAGAACAATTCGAGAAACGCACGTGACATTGACAGCAAAACAGAACAATTCGAGAAACGCACATGACATCGACAGCAAAACAAAACAATTCGAGGAACTCACATGACATCAACAGCAAAACAGAACAATTCGAGAAACTCACATGACATCAACAGCAAAACAGGACAATTCGAGAAACTCACATGACATCAACAGCAAAACAGAACAATTCGAGAAACTCACATGACATCAACAGCAAAACAGAACAATTCGAGAAACTCACATGACATCAACAGCAAAACAGGACAATTCGAGAAACTCACATGACTTCAACAGCAAAACAGAACAATTCGAGAAACTCACATGACATCAACAGCAAAACAGAACAATTCGAGAAACTCCCAGGACATTAAACATTATATGTAGAAAATAAATGAGAAAAAAAGACATAGGCAGCAAAACAGAACAATTCGAGAAACACAGCTAAAACATATCAACAAGCACACACTACACTAAAAGAACATTCAGAACAGAGAAACATACAAGTAAACATGCACATTGTAAGTGGTACCTACAGGAAGTGATTCGCCTACCTGGACAATCTTCTAGACGGCATTTTTTACTTTCATCTTCATCGCCCTTGCAGGGATTTCCGTTTCCGACTGGACTCGGATCAGTGCACGTCCTAAACCGTCCTATCGTTCCCGAGCCACACTGAGCGGAGCACTCACTCCATGGCGTCCAGTCTGCCCAATTTCCGTTAACATCTGCAAGGGAGATAATTGTCTTTGCAAGGGAGTTAATTATCGGATTAAGGCGTTACATTAATTTTGAAAACTATTTTGTTGAATAAAGCTTTTGAATCTTTTTTACAATAAGCAGAATAATCCCCCCATGGCGTCCGCACAATTTCCTTTTACATCTGCAAAGGGGATACATGTATGTGAAGGGAAGTTTATTATCGGATTACGGGATTACATTAATTTTAATAACTATATTGGTGAATAAAGTTTTTGATTTGTTTTTTACACTGAGCAGAACAATCCCTCCATGGCGTCCATTCTGCCCAATTTCCGTTTACATCTGCAAGGGAGATAAGTGTATTTGCGGATTAAGGGGTTACATTAATTTTAATAACAATTTTGTTGATTAAATATTTTGATTTTTTTCACACAACAGAACAGTCCCTCCATGGCGTCCATTTCGATTTTTTTTCCATTTTTTCCCAATTTTTCCAATTTTCCTTTGCAGGTAAATAATTGTATTTATATTGCATATAATTACAGCCTTAAGTGGATAAACATTTAAATTGAACATCTACGTTCAATCATGTTTTTTTTGGAATCGTTCCATCGTCCTCTGAGCATTTACTCAAGCGGGAACATTTGAAAAAAAATCCATTTACATTTCAAGGGAGATCATTTTGACAATTTTGCGTGTGGAAATTGTATGTGCAAGGGAGTTAATTATCGTTAAAATGGGAATAATATATTTTAATTGCTGTATAACGTTTTTGAAATCACTCCATCGTCCCCAGATCACAATGAGCAGACTATTCACTCAATGGCGTCCGTTTTGCCCATTTCCCGTTGAATACTTGTACATTACAAGATATGTACTTGAATGTCCCCATTACTGAAAGTAATAGACGTCCACCAAGTCAAGCAGCAGGCAACAGTTAGAGGCTGTTAGTTTGGATTTTTTTTAACAAAAACACACTTGACGTCAATCTTGGCATTATCTGTTTCTATAAATGTTATTATGTTTTCAGATGAAAGGCCACTTTTCTGCTACAATTTGACAAATTTTGGCTGGTTTTATTCGAAACTGTACTAGCTGTAATACGATTGAGCTGTAATCCGAGAAAAGGTGCCTTTATAACCGTACATCACAACCCGAGGTATTGAAATTATACACGAGCGCTTCGAACTTTTAACGAGGGGAGTTGGCGAGGTGACTGTATTGAACTATGTTGTCTAGGTCTGCTATTGATAAAATTAATGCACACGCTAGTTATTGAACGGTTATTTGTAAGAACAATTGAGCTGTAATCCGAGAAAATGGTGCCTTTATAACCCTGCATCACAATGGCGAACGTAATAGTTATTGCATCCACAACCCGAGTTATTAAAATTATACACGAGCGCTTCGACTACTTCGCGAGAGTAGTTGGCGAAGTTACTGTACTGTACCATGTCGTCAAGGTTTGGTATTAATAAATAGCATTGTAATTAATCCGCACGCTAGATATTGAACGGTTAAGCTCCGCCTACTTGTTACCGTTCCGATATCGAGTTCCTGTATTGATAGAACAATAATGGTACAATTTACACTTGAGACATGGTCATTATTTGTATTTGATCTTATAAAAGTAGTCATTATTTTACAAGGTAAACATGGTAATTTAGTGCAAACCTTTGATAGCAAAACCAAGGACGGTACCAGACTGAAGGCATACCAGCGCCAAGAAGCACAAGCCTGCCACGTCCGGCCTCATGTTCATCTGCGCGCGCAGCTGAAATAAACAACTTCCGGTAATATATAATAATAGGAGGTATGCCAGAGCCAAAGAACATAAGTCAGCCACTCTCGGCCTCATGATTATCGTGCGCAGCTCAAATAAATTGTTCCCGGTTATAATAGAATAAGTTGAGGTATGCCGGCGACATGAAACACAAGTAGGCCACAATAATCATAAGTATATGTGCTCGCAGCTGAAACACACCGTTCCCGGTTTAAATATAATTAGATGAGGCATAAAGATACATAGGTCTGCTTCTTCCTCATCGTCGTTTGACAGTTTTTCTCCACAAACATTTATGATAATTAATTCTCAGTTTTTGAGGAAAATTAAAAACATTGAGAACTTCCGTTTATAATTAAATAAGCGGAGGCATGCCAGTGCCAAGAAACACAAGCCTGTCACTCCCGGCCTCATTGTTATTTATGTGCTTAGTTGAAATAAACAACTTCCGATAAAAATAGAATAAGAGGAGGTATGCCAGCGCCGAAGAACACAAATATAGCTCTCTTGGCCTCATGATAATCTGCGCGCGCAGCTGAAATAAATTGTTCCCGGTTATAATGGAATAACTTGAGGTATGCCGATGACAAGAAACACAGGCCAGCCACTTCCGGCCTTATAATCATCTGTGATCGCAGCTGAAATAAAGCGTTCCCGGTTCGCATAAATTGATTCGTTCCAAGACAACAAAAAAACTTGTCAAAACGTTCAATCTGTGAGAGTGCAGCCTTAATAACAGCTAAATTTTGATATAAATAACAGTTTTTCTCCACAAGCATAAATGTTAATCAATTCTCACTATTTTCAGGCAAATTTTAAACATTGAGAATATGTACAAACATATTATTTCGCCCTTAACAATTTATGGATTTTGAAACAAAAGTTATAATAAGTGATTAATTAATTTAGTTATGAAAATGTGACTTACATTTCAAAACTAAAGCGGTATAACATACCTTCCACACTTCTTTTTCTTAAAAACTAAAATACACAGTGACATTTTGTTCAATTAATGTATTACAAACCTATTGCTGTAATGTCTTTGTAAATTTTCATAGAAAAACATACTAGCCCTGGCTGTATTTCCATGTTACATCTTACAAAACATTTTCTCACAAATATGAGAGATATTTCGATTGTAAATCATATATATATATAATCAATTAATTTTTGGTTCAGAGCTAAAGCATCATTTTACCCGGATTTCATGTATGCATAATTGTCCTATGCAGATAAATACTATACATTCTGTTTTTAAAGGCGTTATGACTAGTCCAGACTATGCCACATTACCTTGTGCGACGCCTTCAAATATATTACCAAAATACCATTTGTTAATAAGTTCCATTTTGTCAATCATTTATTTCAATTTTACATTGGCATTACTTAAATTAAATCATATTGTTTAAAAAATATTTCCTTACTTCAAAAGTTGAAAAATGCACCAAAATTTCCTTGTTTATTCCACGGCCGCCCGATCCCTTCTGCCAAAATACCGGTAATTATATTTAATACTAGATTAAATTACTTAACTTGAATAACTCATGTTCGTGTCTCTGCCAAGTTTAAATCTTTTGATCTTTAAAAGGGGCGTGTAAGTATGTCTCTGACCTTAATATAACCTTATTTGAATTATTACAGTTTTAGTAATATGATTATAATTACATTTTCAGTTATGTATGATCGTAATGATGCTGAGGAGGAGGAGAAGGAAAATGTTTAGGAGGAGGAGGATGTTGAGGTGGAGGAGCAGGAGAAGGAGGAGGCGGAAGATGCTGAGGAGGAGGAGGACGTTGAGGAGGAGGAGCAGGAGGAGCAGGAGGAAGTTGAAGAGAAGGAGGTTGAAGAGGAGGAGAAGGAAGATGTTGAGGAGGAGGAGAAGGAAGAGGAAGGGAGCAGGATGTTCAGGAGGAGGATGTTCAGGAGTAGGAAGCGCCATATGTAAATACAAAATGACGTCATAACTCATTGCGCGTTATACAATATGAAAGTTATATCTGTTTAAAGGACAAGGCGAGTGTTAATATATGTACATTTAACAATTTGTCGTACTTTAATATATTTGACCTTAGTGTTTGGCACTATCGTACATTTTAAACAGTGTTAAGCTTATTAGCTTCGCCGTGAATATTTATATATAAGGCATCAGACCCACAAATCGGTTTGTCCTCTGGCAGCTTCATTCACCTTTAGGCTGATTCTGCATAATTTTAAAAAGTGACGATACGTTTGCAACAATACAGAGGATATGAGTTTGTTTCAGTGCAATATCGTAATATATTTCACCGAGTAAGCAGCAAAAGTTAATCTTCACGCGTGGAGAAGCCATGAGTTAAATATTTACTATTGGTGTTCATGAGGTGAAATATATTGCGGTCTTACATTGAGACTATTTTTTATTATATGCCTAAAAAGGATATGAAATGGCATTTCATTGAAGTTTTTCAGAAAAGCGCACCAAATTGTATGCGCACATAACGTTATTTCGGTAATGATGTCGTTGAATCGGTGACCCAGCCCTGTAATTGTCAGCGGGCTACGATTTCAAAACAGTAAAAAAAATATTCAAACGTTATTTTACTGTTTCAAACGTCACAACGTTGTACTTAACACGTATGGCTTACGTTAAGAGCAAGTACGTATAAAAGCTAGTATTTGTCGAATGGTCACCCCTGACAGTGTGCATGCATTTTCCAAAGACTTAAAAAGACGCACTTTTTCAAGCGAAACACGACGTCAGTTTTTCCCCTCGAAAACTGACGTTATCGACGCATTTGAAATAAAAAAAAACGTAAGACAAAAAGACGTTTGCAAAGGACGCATGAGATGGTAAAAATAATTGCGGAAAATGAAGAATTGGTGAAAATACCAACTTATGCAGCTGGTACGCAAACAAATGACAGACGTTCCAATGTTGAAGTTAGTAGTTTACGTTGAAGACTAGTAGTTTCAAAACTGTTTTGAATAATGAAAATGTAATTAGGCAAATGCTTTTTTATTTGTATACTAATTTTCAAACATAAGCTCGAACATTCGCACATGGTTACATTCCACCTTAAACGTTTTATATTAGTTACGTAACTTTTCTGGCGTTGGGGGCGTGGTGTGATCATCAATCATGAAAACTTGTAAGCTATCATTTTATTCGGCATCAGATTTAAAACACGTCGGTAAAAATAAGATAACCAGTAGCTTATTATGGATCGGACAACTTATATAATGTTCGATAATACTTACATCAATAGTTAATTAATTTCTTGTTCTCAATTTTATGTTTGATATAATTTGCTTAAACACTGCATAATCCGATCTCGTTTTAATTTTCAGAAACTTAAAACTTCAATTGAAACAACGCAATGTAGGGCAGGTATAGTTCATATTTCATACTTAACATTATTACAAACGCTAAATTAATTTCTGCTTCATTTTCAATGTTTAAAAGTGTCCGATTTCTTTTAATATGCTTCGTGTAAATTGTTTATATAGGGTGCGGTGTTATTTTCTTTCTTTCTGATAGTTGTTTCTAAAAAGAGCAAGCTTTTTCTGATAGTTGTTTCTAAAAGAGCACACTTTTCTGATAGTTGTTTCTAAAAGAGCAAGCTTTTTTCTGATCGCTGTTTCTAAAAGAGCATGCTTCCTCTGATAGCTGTTTCTAAAAAGAGCATGCTTTTTCTTATAGTTGTTTCTAAAAAGAGCATGATTTTTCTGATAGTTGTATCTAAAAAGAGCAAGCTTTTTCTGGTAGCTGTTTCTAAAAGAGCATGCTTATTCTGATAGCTGTTTCTAAAAAGAGCAAGCTTTTTCTGATAGTTGTTTATAAAAGAGCAAGATTTTTCTGATAGCTGCTTCTAAAAGAGCATGCTTTTTCTGATAGCTGTTTCTAAAAGAGCACGCTTTTTCTGATAGTTGTTTCTAAAAGAGCAAGCTTTTTTCTGATCGCTGTTTCTAAAAGAGCATGCTTCCTCTGATAGCTGTTTCTAAAAAGAGCATGCTTTTTCTAATAGTTGTTTCTAAAAAGAGCATGATTCTTCTGATAGTTGTATCTAAAAAGAGCACGCTTTTTCTGGTAGCTGTTTCTAAAAGAGCAAGCTTTTTCTGGTAGCTGTTTCTAAAAGAGCATGCTTATTCTGATAGCTGTTTCTAAAAAGAGCAAGCTTTTTCTGATAGTTGTTTATAAAAGAGCAAGATTTTTCTGATAGCTGCTTCTAAAAGAGCATGCTTTTTCTGATAGCTGTTTCTAAAAGAGCACGCTTTTTCTGATAGTTGTTTCTAAAAAGAGTAAGCTTTTTCTGGTAGTTATTTCTCAAAGAGCAATCTTTTTCTGGTAGCTGTTTCTAAAAGAGCATGCTTTTTCTGATAGCTGTTTCTAAAAAGAGTATGCTTTTTCTGATAGCTGTTTCTAATAAGAGCATGCTTTTTCTGATAGCTGTTTCTAAAAAGAACATGCTTTTTCTGATAGCTGTTTCTAAAAGAGCAAGCTTTTTCTGATAGTTGTTTCTAAAAGAGCAAGCTTTTTCTTATGCTTGTTTCTAAAAGAGCATGCTTTTTCTGATAGCTGCTTCTAAAAGAACATGCTTTTTCTGATAGCTGTTTCTAAAAGAGCACGCTTTTTCTGATAGTTGTTTCTAAAACAGCATGATTTTTCTGATAGTTGTTTTATAGTTGTTTTTGAAATTGCACGCTTTTTCTGGTAATTGCTTCTAAGATTACGCGCTTTTCTGATGGTTGTTTTTTTAATTGCTCGCTTTTTCAGCTAAAAATACTAGTTTCTTTTTCCGTTATGGATGAACAGTTGTACTTTCGTGTTCAGCTTATGGAATGCATAGATAGTGTTAGCTATGTACGGTTATTTCAGTAAACCAGTTGAAATAAAACAAAAACGCTTTTTGTTCTTCAAATCGTATGTAGAAAAGATGCACTCGTTCTTTAGCGTAATAGTTTTGCGCCTCTGACGTCGTAAAATATTACTCTGCCCAAAGCAATTAATCAGTGATCAGGTGTAAACAGACCGGCGATTTCACACCATCGATAGTTTTAGTATAGAGTTTATTAATAATTCATTCGTGAAAAAGTAATCTAAGGGAACGGAGCGCAGCGAAATTACTAAATAAAATCTTACCGACTTAGAGTTAGCCCCTCCAAAATTGCATCAGCTTTAGAATTAAGCCGTGCGCCTGTTAAAAAGACCTGTCAATCACTGCAAGATATTGTGACGTCATTTAAATAAGCAGTGACACTTAAACTGCACCTTTGCATATGCAAACAATTGGCGTGGTTATATGTGCGTGCGCAGTTATAGCAATTTGCTTAATCATGAAGAGTCGTCTTTAGCAATAAGTAACAATAATTCACAATTACCAAACTTCTTCTTCTTCTTCTTCTTCTTCTTCTTCTTCTTCTTCTTCTTCTTCTTCTTCTTCTTCTTCTTCTTCTTCTTGGTTTTAGAACTTTATTGTATTTGAAATTTCGATAGTCAATTGAAACCCAAATTAACGTCATATAATTTAAATTCATGATTACACAATCTTAACACATACAATAACTAAGCTGATTAAAATATACTTGAACAATTTAATCAGTGTGATTTAATATAGTCATGTACGCATGCCTATTTATATAAAAGTTCTGTACTTGTAAATTAAAATAATAGGTCAACATTCAGAACATCTGGTTAAAAGCATGCATATACTGGCAAACTTTAAAAGCTAGCCAGATTTACTATTAGGGATGGCGTGTGTCAGACATATACATTAAGTAGTGTATGAAGGGCCAGAGATTTATTTTATTGATGAATTGTACGAAGTGAAAGACATAAATTTACTATTTGTGACAAAGAGTCATTTAATTTAATTTAATTGTGTAAATTATTTAATTTACAACTGATAACGTCTAATACTTAATTATTGTGGGTAATCACATATTATCCAAATCATTCAATGAAATGTCCTTGATTTTCTAAAAGCTCAGATCGCGGAAAATGTTCAACCGTTTACCGACTTCTGGAAACCGTCGTTTTGCGGGTCAAAAGTCTGTAAAATGTTGTCGTAGTAACTGGCGATTGATTTCCTTATAAAGGCCTGACGCCAAGATTTAACAAATATCAGGTATAGAGGCACAAGGTAACGGCCTAGTCGAAAGACAAAAAAACTCACAAAGACAAAGACAAATTAAAAGTACAAGAAAATATATTTATAAATAAAAAAATACCGCTGCCGCCTCGTATTTCTAAGCACAACATGTGTTCATTGGGATTCAGGGTTTGGAGTACTCAGGATCGCATTTGTACTACCGATTATCGGCACAATAACTAAGATCACATGATTAGAAACGGCGAAAACAATAACAATAAGACAAGAAAGTAGGGGGGACCGAACTCGACATTTTGCGGACAAAACGTGGGGAGGTTATTCATTTCTGATATCGTCTGTCCACGTTTGAGTGACTGTCCTTCGGTTGGCGATGTTGGTCTTTAGGCCACACCAAATTAATAACTTGTTCAGCGAATTTCCCGCACCTATTTATTCCGAAAAGCAAAAAAAAATAAAATTTTATTTTTTTATCGCTTGCGCCCGCACCATCTAAAAAATAGTTATTTTTTTACGAGCGCTAATTTGTTTAGTAGAATGTAGTCTTATAACCGCGTTTTTCGATCGTAACAATTATCAAAGCACCGGCTCAATCATGCAGCCGCTCTAATTAGAGTCAATGAACGATATAGACCTGGATACAAGCGTGTAGATGATCGAGACTAAATTGACAAAACGAAAACATTTCACTTCCTGATTCTTGAAAATTACGTCAACGAATGACAATTCTACCACCATTTAAACTTTGATTAAATTTTGAACAAATGTGTTTGTTTTAATTTGGCTCACGCTAAAAGTAAACGTTTATATACTGGGCAAGAAGTGCTGAGTTTTATCGTGAATGACAGTGATTATCCAAAGTTTAAATTTGGTTCGGACATGTTTGACGGGAATTCGGATGACCGTTACAGTGAAAAGACAGTTTCCAATCGTTCATCTATACCTACTTCACTTGTCCAGGTAAAAAGTTCAGGTGTGTATTTTAACTACTTTATTGTTTTGCTGTTAATATAGCAAACATGATGTATTTTTGTATTATTTGTTTCCACCTTTTTTGTGTTATCATCAAACTGTTTCAGTAATGCATACTACATTATACTACAATGAACATTTATGTATAATACTGCTTATTAAAATTTCAGATTCCTCCGACGCAGCGGATCATGAAATTCCTGTCTCGATGAGGCAACAATGGCGTGTTTTTGGTGGAGGCCTTGGTCGCCGATGAGTCAATGTTCGTGGACAGTAGGATGACGCTAAAAATTAACCTGACTGACATTCATATGTGCTTCATGCAATCCCATGAGTTTTACCATTCACACTAAAACATCAAACAAGCCGGATTGTGTATATTTTGTAAATATTAGTCAAAAAGGATAAAAAAATGGTGTCAGACTTTGCGATTTGAAAAAGGTATTAATCTCGTATCTTCTTGAAAAATTTTTTTTGCTATATATGGAAATTGACACAATCAGTATTTGCAGTACAAAAGAAGTAAAAGTGTCTTTTGTATATATGTTTATGTTTTCTATTACTTGTCTAAATTTGAACAAGATATCTAAAAAAAAAAATAAGGAAAATCTGCAAATTAAAAAAAAAGATAGGCATTAAATTCTGAGAAAGCCTAAAATCAAACTGGCGCTGGCTGGAATTTTCTGTGACATATTTTCAGCTGAAATGGTTTACAATACGGTGTAGGTTTTTGTTCCAGAACTTAAATGGCTACCAAGGCAAATCGTGTAGTCAAAGCAAGAGTGATAGCTGTAGTTAATATTTGACTGCAAATGCCTATATTCATTTTGTGAGTTATTTTTCAAGTCATCTTGTACAGTCATTTCCATGGCATGAGATATGGCAATGTATTTTAATAGAGAATTATTTTTAACCAAGTTTTCCAAAGGAAAAGTGGAAACCCTAGTTAATAGATTTGGATATGCCATTGCGCAGGCAGGTGGCTGTGACCATTGGCGCTTGTGTCCAGGCTTTAACTTAGCCATGCATAGGGTATTTTGAAAAAAAAACTTTTCAAAAAGGTTTAAAAAACTGGAAAACTGTGGTTTTGAGTTCTCTCATTTGTGAAATAGTTTAAAGAAATACATTTGCTTGATCTCAAATAACATTTGTTTGTTCTCAAAACTAATATTTGTATAGAATTATCTTTTAGTGTTATCATTCTTTTACTGGATGTTATCCTTGTACTGTTTACAATATCATTGTTTAGTTAATAAGTAAATAAAATGTGAGCAAAAGTGAGTTAAATCACTATATATATATTTGTTCGCTTTTCGCTCGCTCCTCTTTTTTTGCTAAATGCAAATCAAATATATTTTTTATTATTTCGCTCGCTCGCCCCATTATTTTTTGGAAAATATCCGATGAACAAGTTATCAATTTGGTGTGGCCTTAGTTGTTGCCGTACAGTTTGCGTCAGCATCTGATTGACAAAGTATTGATGAGAACAAAAAAATGATCTGCCGCCGATCATAAGGTCTGTATGAAAACAAATTTAAATGCCGAGCGCTGTACAAAAATACAGTAGAAACAACAGAGACAAACAGGCGATTTGTAATAAATCACTGAATACATGTATTTAAAAACAAACAAAAATAAAACGAGCAGTTTTTTTCAAGAATTAAAGAAAGGCGCACTATTTTCAGCGAAACACGACGCCGTTGTTCCCGCGAAAAATGACGTTATAGACGAATTTGAAATAAAAATGTAAAACAAGAGAAAGAAAAATAGATGTACGTGAACGTTTTTACAAGACGCACTTGATGTTGAAATTTCATAGCGGTAAACGAAGAATTGATGGAAATATCGGTTATTGTAGCTGGAACGCAAAAATATGAGAGACGTCTCAAAATTGACGTCAGTGGCATATTTTGAAGACTCATAGATTCGAAACTGTTCCGAATATTGAAAAAGTAAAAACAATCCCTAACTGGGCATATGCTCTTCTATTTGTATACCAATTTTCAGACAGTAACTCAAAAAAAATCATAGTCGCGTTCCACCTTAAGCTAAACACACAACGTTAACAAAAGAGATGTAAACAAACAAGTAAGTGACGTTAATTTTATGGCAACGTTTTCGACAAAAAAGATACGCAATTCGGCTTAAATATATTTTCATATCTTTTCTGTCAAAAAGTTATTTAGAAATTATCGTCATTTACTTGTATGTTTACATCGGTTTTTACCTGTGGTGACCAATGTGATAACCTCGTTGAATTCACGTTATTCCTCACCCTGTAATAAAACCAGGCAGATTGACCGATTTGCGCCCTCGCTTCTCACCAAGGCGTCCCGAGCTTGATTTCCGTCCTGGGCTCATGTGGGTGGGGTTTGTGGTCGCAAGTCGGTCAAGTGGGTTTTCTCCGCTGATACCCTATTTGACCCTAAACACAAGACCACACTCTCGCAGAACACCGTGCCAACGAGAGTGACTTAGTATAAGTTAATATTACTATCTTGAAGATTGCAGTCAAATTATTATAGTTTCAAACAATTATGTGAATTTCATGAGCCTAATGACGCCATATTATTGAACTATTTGCATGATTTTAATGTGCAGAAAAAGGAAAATGTAAACTTTAGACCAAAAGTAAATTTATTAACAAGGTATTTTGATCTTGAGAAATTTAAAAGGTTATTAAAATTTTAAATATTAACTAGAATACAAGCCATCTATTTAATCGTATTGCAAATATTGACGTTGAGTGTAGTGATGTATTTCAATAAAACTTTAATCGGATTGGGTATTATAAATTATTAAATTGGCGCTTTGAGCATTTAATCTATCAAATCAATTAAAGATTATTCACCTACCAACATTAGGCAAATTTGAATAAAACTTCAGCCTTATTTGTAATCGGGCTTAAAGGATTAATCGGGTTCATTTGGATAGAATAACAGAACACTGAACTTGGAACCGGGTTAGTATGCACTATTATATGTGCACTTTAAGACAGTTTTACATTTAAATGAAATGGGCACATGGTTGGCAAAGAGTTTTACCTTAATCTTTCTCTACATACTAAATGATAATCTTGCAAATATATATCAGCGCATGTTCTGTCGACATAATCGTTTTGAAAACCAAAATTAACACTGACTTTTACTTTTTAGCATTATTTTATGGCAATAATTTCATTTACAACCTTTTAACATATAAGTGATTTTTTAAACTTTCATCAAATATGTATTTATTATATCATACAGTCGAACCCCGTTGGTTCGAACTCCCAAGGACCAGCGAATATATATCGAGCCTCGGAAAATTCGAGCCAAGCGGAAATACTTACGTTCATCATAATGTATTCGGTCCTAAACGTTCACTTCGAGCCAACGTTCACTTCGAGCCAAGCGAGTTCGAGCCAACGGGGTTCGACTGTATATGTAGTGTATGGCATTTAATGATGACGTTGTTATGATAAAAGGGGAAGTCTCTATCGCATGTATCGGCGACCATAATATAACACATCTTAAAGCTGCAATCTCACAAATTGGCAGTTTCTTTGGGTTTTGTCTCGGAATCAATTGATTTTGGTATTAATGCCTTCAATTCAGTCATATAAGATGCCCTCACAATAGAACAGATTTCTATTGTTTTGAAAACAGCCGAAAAACTCATTTCTCTTAAAGCGTTAGTAACGCTTTTAGCCATAAATATCAATGCTCGAATGTAAATATGAAAAACTGCGATCTGATCTTTTGTCAGCAGGTTTGTATTACTGGTTTCCAGACATTTACGCAAAAATGGCTCATTCCAAGACAAAAAAAAAAAAAAAAAAAAAAAAAAAAAAGTTTTATAAACTGTCAATCTTCGAGAGTGCAGCTTTTAACCAGCGACAAAATATTCCTCCATATCTCGAACGTGACTGCACTAAGAACGAACTGATAAGGAATCAGCGATGTCTTAAAAGGTGTCTTTAAAGGTTGATATCCATACTTTTTGAAAACATCCTAGGTTCAAGCTAACATCATGTCGGTTTGGTTAGAAAATCCATAAATGAGTTCTAAGCTATATTTAAAGAAATAACGATAGCCATGATACTCATGCTCTACATCAGGCCCCGATATCACAAAAATACTCCAGTCAAATCTCAATCTCAGCTCAATTTACCACATAAAAGCATAGTATGAATAAAAATCTTACATGTTTTTGATACCTTTTGAAAACATATTTTCTCATAGAATGTGCTGATAAAAAGAGTTTGTTAATGTTTTAAAGAAACTTAATTCCAGAGAAAAAAATATACCTAAGTAATTGTTAAAAAAACAAGAAATTGTACACAAATACAGTTTTGGCTGTAGAATATGATTTCCTTGAAATCTTGACCAAAGGCATAAAGCATCATATAACATGATGGAATGACTTTTCAAAGGTGTATAATCATATGCTATTTTTAATAAGTTTTGATGCTATGTGGTAAAATGAGTTGAGACTGAGATTGAGATTTGACTTAATTTTGTTCGTTATATTTGGGCCAGGTTGTATTTAAAATGCCACATAGCTCATTCATATGGTTGGTCTAAGGTCATTTAAACCATTCATGTTATTGGTCTGTTATTTATACCACGAAATCCGAATAGCTACACCGTTCTCATTCGATTTAAGACTTATATTGAATACGACCCATGGTAATATTGATGAAATGAGGAACGGACTAAAATTCAAGGATTTACAAAGATATGGTCAAAGGCTGCATATATCAGTTTTGATTTGACAAATCTTAATAAATGGGATGAGTTATACCCAATGTGTGTATACCACGTGATAAATTACCTCAGAAATGCTACATTTTGCTTTGAATGAAGACTTGAAACAAAGATTACTTGCCTATTTCTTCCCCATTATGAAATGAAACATAGCGCAGTATTCGCCGCTTACAGAGCCCCGCCTTCGGTCTTGTTCCAGAATTTGATGGAGAGTTACGTTTCTTTAAACACTTCGCCACGATTTTCCCAAAAGACCGTCTGATAAAGCACTGTCAAAACATTATTTTGGAAACAGGTTTGTCGCAGTGTTTAATGAAACTAATCATCCAATCAAAGTCTGGTATTGAAACAAAAGTGGGGCTCTTAATGCGGCGTAGACTGCCCTTTGTTTCGTTTAAAATGGTGAAGGGAAATAAAAGTTATCTTTGTTTTAAGTCTTCATTCGAAGCAAAATATCGTCTTCCGACATAGCATTTATGACATAATTTATCACGTGGTATACACACACTGATACCGCAATAGGGTATGTTGGTCACTTTCTGGCTTCTTAAAATGTAAGCATTGTTGCGTTTCGATCCTGTATTATCTGAAATTACGGAATGTAATTTGTCATCAAATTGTTTCACTTTGATGGCGCACAATATAGGTTGATGTAAAACAAATATTTAATTTTAGATGCATTATCATGTTATCTCATTTTTATTGATAGCTACGTGGCCACATATTTCCTAGTTTTAAAAACGCTAAAACATCCCATGTAATTGTTTATCGTCAAGTATATGCCTCTTGGTATTATTAAAGATACATGAGTTAAGCAAGATATTAAAGTATATGTAAAAAAACACATTATCAACCTATATTGTGCGTCTTTACCTAGGTTAAAAATCCCCTTAAAGGGACTGTACACCAGATTGGCACCAACATTATTTTTTTCTGTAACGAATCTCAGGACAATTATTTATTAGAATGTTTTACGCTTTGATATGATAATTGAAAAAAAAGTACCAAAATGTAAAAATAAAATTGTGTCGGAGACCGGCTTCGAACCCGTGTCGCCAAAATTGCAGTCTAGCGTCGTATCCACTGAGCTACGACGGCTTACTCTAAGCGGGTGACATAATTAAGCTATACACCTAATTCGGTAATATCCCGGTATAACATCGACTAGCCAATCACGCATAAGGTATGAATTCTACCTGGTAGACATACCCAGTAATCATTTTTAATGAAAAAATACGAAATAACTGCTAAACTTAAATAAATTGTAAACTATGTGGTACTTCAGTTAGTAAGTTGCAATGCATTGAACACATAAATACCAAGTTTATGACAGTTTTCGACAATTTTCTTTTTTTCTTGCAAATTGGTCATCTGGTGCACAGTCCCTTTAAGGTACCTAAACAATTATTTCATTTATAAGATGAAAGATGTAAAGAGCTCAGTTAAAGGCCTATTTTAATCCTTCTATAAGTGATCCCCCATCCAAAAAATAAAGTAAAATCAGATAAATATGTATTGTACACAAGCTCCGTGTTTTGATCTTAATCTAATTGCCTAATTGTCTTATCAGATCTCTTATCTGAATATCCTGCTGTGCAGTTTTGGGGGTTTTATTCAAGAAATGGATCCTAAATGGCCCTGAGCCAATGAACAAATAAACAGGAAATTGGCCCCTACTGTGACATTAGTGCAATTAGCAGGAGATGCACAGCAGGGGATTGTCATGCCAAACATTCCTTAAACGAAGCTTTTAAAGACTCGGTCCTGTTTTTATACCAGACGCGAGACATATTATAAGTATCAACGATTGTATTTTATCTTGTTTTGTGTATATATGACTTGTCTAACTTTCACGTTTTATTGTAGAATTTTTGATTATGCTTAAGGTATGTTTATCTAAAATTTGAAATGGTTGTATTGAAAAATGTTCAAACCAAAACCAAAAAGCAAGCCCGTACACATAAAAACCTAGAAACAATACACCATCAATTAACATGTATACTGATATTTCAATGTCATTTGATGACCTACTATTCATTATAAGCTTTTTTTTGTTTTTAGCTTTCCACCGAACTAACAACGTCCCACAATCGTATTATGTTGTGACGCATAGACCGAACTTTTTCGACCAACTTTTCTGAAAATAAAGGTAACACACCAGTACATTTTGAATATATATTCTAAATTACAAAGACCGATGTTCATGCAAGAATACACACTGAATTATTTTGCTTCACGACCCTAAGCACCATATATGAAATATATTATCCACAACTAAACATTTAAATAAATAAGAAAATGTCACGTTCCTCATAAAAAAAATGTTTTAACGTAATCACTTTGTATCAAAAAGCGACCAAATTAAGTACATTTAGTATAAACAATGCAATGGAAATGTAAACAAATAAATAGATCAGGTTGGTCCATCATGTTTAACAAGCATTCAAAACTACAAGTCATTCAACTTCAAAACCTAAAATGAACGAAAGTAGCCAATAGTCAGTGTTTTTTATAAGTTGGGTATGTCATAAAAGTTTTAATCATGTGTTTCCGGTAAGGCTCTAAAATCCGACACTCGGGCAAGCTGCGTAGCCGGTACAGCCTCGTAAGCATGTTAAGCAACCCTTCAAAATTTCAAATCATTCCGCTGCAAAACCTATAGTGAACGAAAGCAGCTAAAAATCTGCGTTTCTTTATTAGAGATTGGTATGCCAGAAAAGGTCTTATAGCATGTGTTTTCAGTAAGGATTGAAAAATCCGACACTCGGGCACGCTGCGTAGCCCGTACCTCTGCAAGATTCCTAATTATGTTAAACAACCATTCAAAATTACAAATCATTACGCTTCTAAACCTATAATAGACGAAAGTAGTCAAAGTCAGCGTTTTTAGTAAAGTTTGGTATGCCAGAAAAGGTATTATCGCAAGCGTTTTCAGTAAGGATTTTAAAATCCGACACTCGGTCAAGCTGCGTAGCCCGTTCCCCTGCACGCCTCGTATTCATGTTCTGCAAGCATTCAAAATTGCAAATCATTCCGCTTTCAAACATATAATGAATATAAGTAACCAATGGTCGGCGTATTTTTTGTTAGCCGGTACCTCTGAATGCCTCGTAACCGGCTTACGGTTGTAGCCTCGGGTTAGAGTTTATCATCCGCACTGGAAACACAAGACAGACACTTGCACTCCAACATACTAGATTAAAATTGTAGACGGTGCCAATGTCCCTATCCTTAGTAATTATATATAATCATTCTTATCTCTGCTATCTTTCAGCAAGTACCTTTAAGGCAGTGAATGTAGAACAAGTTTTCGTTATATGCCATTTTTCTTTTCACTAAACAAAATGGTGTACAAGGATATTTTATGGAAAGGTAAATACGGATTTTCTATAATGGCTATTAATGAGGCTGAAACGCTTATTACAATAATACAAAGGTCACCGTTTCAAGGCGTTGAATTATTATTATTATTATTATTATTGTTGTTATTTTAATTATAATATTAATTATTATTATTATTATTATTATTATTATTATTATTATTATTATTATTATTATTATTATTGTTATTGTGACAAATGGAATATGTAAAAATCTTATTATATATAATTATATTACAAGCAAATATTTGTGATTGAAACAAAATTAATCATTTTAAATTAGATATCAGAAAGAAAAACAGTAAACAGCAAGCAATACTCTTTCAAATGGTTAATTACTTTTTGAGAGTCACTAGCCATCAATATTTGACATTCAAACCTATGACTTGAATAAATGGAAAGCTTGTTTGACCGACGGGTATCTTAATAAATATAGAGATCAGGGAACGTTCAAGTGCACTAGTTTATCCGATTAATCGCTCTAAATGCCAAAGCCGAAAACCCCCAAAATTATTTTTTAGAACATGGCTGGAAATTAATATTCGATTTAAGCTATTCTATGATTAAACATCATTGACTTCATTCAGTCAGTGGTCAGTTATTAATAGCAAGTTATCCGATTAGCAACATCGTCCCTCGATCAAGTTAAAAACAATTTTAAATACCAGCCCATATGATTCTTTGTTTAAGGAATCTCAGCACAAAGAGTATAATTTGGCGGTCGTTCTTCCACGTATATAGATATTTTCCCGTTTTTAAATGGTACTAAAAATAAAGACAACAAGCATTCAAATTTCAGAAAAAAACATACAAAACGTTTCAAAATTAAGGGTATCAGACTCAAGCTTATTTAACCCTGGTTTGTTTGCTTTTTGTTACCAGACTTAAGCTTATATAACCCTTGTATGTTAATTGTTATCAGGCTTCAGTCTAAGTTATAAAAGTTTAAGCTTATATAACCCTTGTTTGTTTATTGTTAGTATGCTTAAGCTTATATGCCCCTTGTTGTTTTTTGTTAGTATGCTTAAGCTTATATTACCCTTGTTTGTTTATTGTTAGTATGCTTAAGCTTGTATAACCCTTGTTGTTAATTGTTTGCATGCTAAAGCTTATATAACCCTTGTTTATTATTGTCAGTATGCTTATGCTTATATGCCCCTTGTTGTTTTTGTTAGTATGCTTAAGCTTATATTACCCTTGTTTGTTTATTGTTAGTATGCTTAAGCTTGTATAACCCTTGTTGTTAATTGTTTGCATGCTAAAGCTTATATAACCCTTGTTCATTATTGTCAGTATGCTTATGCTTATATAACCCTTGTTGTTTATTGACAGTATGCTAAAGCTTATAAAACCCTTGTTGTTTATTGTTAGCATGCTTAAGCTTATATAACCCTTGTTGTTCATTATTGTCAGTATGCTTAAGCTTATATAACCCTTGTCCTTTTTTGTCAGTATGTTTATGCTTATAAAACCCTTGTTATTTACTGTTAGTATGCTTAAGCTTATATAACCCGTTGTTGTTTACTGTTAGTATGTTTAAGATTATATAACCCTTGTTGTTTATTGTAAGAATGCTTCTGGTTATATAACCGTTGTTGTTTATTGTTATCAGGCTTACGCTTATATAACCGGGGTTTTTTTTGTTTATCATAATAATGCTTAAGCTTATATAATCTTGTTTGTTTGTTATTATAATGCTTAAGCTTTTATAACCCTTTTTGTTTATTGCTATCAGGCTTAAGCTTATAAAACCCTTGTTTGTTTATTGTTATAATTCCTAAGCGTACATAACCCTTGTTTGTTTATTGTTAGTATGATGAAGCTTGTATAACCCTTGTTTGTTTATTGTTCGTAGGATGAAGCTTATATAACCCTTGTTTGTTTAATGTTAGTTTGCTAAAGCTTATATAACCCTTGTTTGTTTATTATCATTATAATGCTTAAGCTTTTGTAACCCTTGTGTGTGTATTGTTATTATACTAAAGCTAAGACAACCCTTGCATATTTAATTTTAAAGTAAACTGATAAATGTAAGTGCAAGTGCACGAGCTGGACTAAGCAACCAGTGAACTCGTTTCCCAGTGAACTTGTGTTTCACTCTCTTTGGCAACCACCGTACATAAGTACATGATAATTCATAAATACCGTGGGACGTTCTCGTTTCAATAAATATGCGTGCAGCAGGGGAGACAGCTCTTTTCCCAATGAATTCGCATGTTAACATTGTTCAATACTCCTTAAGTGTCAGTAGCATTGATGGCCTTGTGGTTATGACTGCTGACAACAATTATTGTACTTAAACCGGTTCAATTCCGGCAATCGCCGGAAACGATAATCTGGTCCCTTGCGGAAACAATGTTTCTACCTCACATTGTATTCTTGATGACGAGATTTTCATAGCCATATTGCCCACATTACACAACCAATCATAGCGTGGTAGTGTATTGGAGTATCTGCATCCTAGGCACCCCAGCGTATCATAGCATGTATATTCCCCTGGGCGAATTGGCTAGGGAAACTTCGTAAATCTTGAATATTCATAAGCATTTTTCGATCAATGAAATAGCCGATAACAAGAAGGAAAGAATCTTCTTTGTGAAGAGCTATCGGCTAATTTAACAATATCATGCCTGAAACGTCTTGTAAGCCGTGTTTTCATTGGATTATTTCGAACCGATTTACCAAGGGTATCATAAAGGTTATGTTATGCTGGGGTGCCAAAGATGGAGTATTTAACGATGGTGTTTAACTGACCTTCCAAGATTTATTGATGTATGATCAGTGTCTTGTTTGCCCTAGCCGTGTGCATCTTATTAAGGTTTATGATTAAATGGTTTGACTACTGGCCCCCATATCACAAAAATACTTAAAGTGACGCTTTTATTCAAAATCAATACATAAACATATATAACAAACATCAATTTTGACTGATACAACTTTAATTTCTTAGTAAATAATGTATTTATGGATATTATTAATTACTGATAACAAGATTGTAACCGTATATTTAATAACAGAAAGCGCAACAATATTGAATGATTGGTGAATGCTAAAGTATTTACTGTAGTTTATTATAGTATATTAAGGAAGAAATACTGTGTTTAATGCTCATTTCTTTCAAATTTAACTCGGTATCCTTCATAAGAACAATTGTTTTTTGATATTTATTCATCCTTTTTGAAAAATAAAACAATATTATTTATTAGGAGTAATTGTATCTGTGAGTAAGAGTGAATCTTAAAGTCAAATATCAGTCTTATTCTCAACTAACTTTATCACAATTATACAAAAGCTTTTTAGAATCGTATATGTTTTTACAGTATTTTTTTAATTGTACCCCCTCATTGGATAGATGATTAAAAAGTTAAAGTTAGACAATATCTTTGATGAACACAAAAGAACAAACATTTTCTTAAATGTTTTTTTTATAAAAAAATCAGTGAATTCACAGCAATGAAAATTTAACACCCTCACTGCACCCAAGAAGTAAAAATATCAACCTTTATTACTATTTTTAGAATCAAAGGTTGATAAATTCCCTTGATCCAAACCAACCTTAATGTTTCTGAAACAGTCAATGTTGCCAAAAATAATAAGTTGAAATTAAAAAAAAAGTTAAATATAACTAACCGTTTATTAGAAAATAGTTTTCCTTTTTTTCGTCCGTTTTCTTGACCTTGAAGATGAATTTTCGAACATTTGCATTCTTACAAACAAATTACAGACGTAAACAAGTGCTTCGACATAATTTAATGTTATATATATAAAAGATCGTTTTGAACTGTATAATTTTGTAGTACGAACACATCAACTGATTATATTTTACAATATTTGCCTAAGCAATCGTTAACAACCAAGCGGCGTCTTCAGTTTTTATCTTGATACAACCCGTTTTCAAGCGAATCAGACCCATCTCTGACAGTGAGTGGTGACTGAACACTTATGAATACAAATCAGGCATCGCGAAATACGTCGGTCCGGTATCAATTTGATATTTTCACTGTTGTTATTTTACTGATAAAAATCCATATTTTATTTATATATATTATTTTTCATATCAATGCAATGATATAATGTCTAGTTTGTCCTTTGACTTTCTTCATACCTTATTTCAGTATTTTCTAACTTAAAGTTACACTCTTATTCAAAATCAATACATACACATGTATAACAAACAATTATTTTGACTGATGAACCTTAAAGTACTTACTAAAAAATGCATTTATGGAAAATATTAATTACTGATAATAAAATTGTAACCGTGTATTTATCAACAGAAAGCGCCAAATTAATAAATGATTGGTGAATGCTAAAATATTTCCTGTCGTCTACTTAAGTCTCATAAGGTAGAAATACCGTGCTCATTTCTTTTAAATTAACTCGGTATCCTTCATAAGAACAATTGTTTTCGACATTTATTAATTGTTTTTTGAATATTAAAACCATATTAAGAATTGTGGTAAATATTATTTGAGAGTAAGAGTGCATCTTTTAGGGAAATCATCCTTCATAAGGATGCAACAATGTGTTAGTGCATTTTAGGTTTTAACATAACAATAATTATATGATTCATTAATATTCCTTAACCATTTTATTATTTCTGTATTGATTACATTTTGAATAACACTATAATGACGCTACTGTTATAATATGATGTATTTAAGAAGTACAATCAATCAATAATTAACCTATGTTTCAAATAAAATGTATACCAATTTCATTAATTTGTTTCTTAAATAACATTACATTTATATATATATATATATATATATATATATATATATATATATATATATATATATATATATATATATATATATATATATATATATAAAGCTCTAAGTAAAAACTTATATTAAAACTTAACATTTTGTAATTTTAAGATGAATATTAATGCGAAAACTACAGAAACAAGATCAGCAGCAAAGAACATAAAAACAAAAAATCACAAACAAGAAACATGGAAGAACAGCACAATGCTTCATGAACAGCACAGTACATTCATACCATATATAAAAACCTGGGAATGTTTATCAAGGATTGTTAGGTACCGCCTTGGAACGGCAAGTAAAATGTAAATTTACTGGGGGTATACATCAGTTTAAGTGCACAAACCTCACTCTTATCCCAACAATCCTAAGTAAAGAAAAAACGCTAAAGGTAAATCTTATCAAAGTATGCATTAACTTGAGGAAACTTAACAATAAAACAATAATAATAAACTTATAGGTAAACGCCAAGTACTTCTATGATTAGAAATCCCAACTTTATCTGCAGACGGACGAATACAATTCAGAGCACATATTTAAATGCAAAAACTTTTAAAGATACGATGCAGTCATTGTTTGAAACTATGATCATCACACACAGTCTGCCTTATAAAAAAGGTTTAAAATTGTGTAATCACTAACACTGAGAACAAATAAAAAAACATTATTAAAATAAAAGCGACATGTATTAGATAATCTTATCTTCCACATGATTACCTATGTAAAATATTTGAAGAGAAAATGTCACATGCCGGAACTTTCCTAGCCTGCCAAAGAGATTTAAAGATAACTCGAATCTGCAAAGTTTCAAAGGACTGAAAGTTTAGTTATGTAAGGGCGCTATATTAAACCAGATATTTTGTTTGAGATACGAGGGGTTTTTGTATTTATGATCGATGGACTGATTTAGATCATGTTCCTCATTAGACCTCACTGGTCATGTGATTTCTCAAAACAGGATAAAGCTAAGCCAGAAAAATAGTTACCTTTTTTCAAAATAAAATCAGTAAACTATGGTTTAGCTGACGATACTTTACAACGAAGAAGGTTGAAAAACACTGTAAAGGCTCTTGCCACAGCAATATAGATGGATGAAATTCAGAGATAAATATATATATATACAAGCAGCATAGTAATCGCTGGTTAGAGAGAGAGAGAGAGAGAGAGAGAGAGAGAGACAGAGAGACAGAGAGAGAGAGATAGAGAGAGTGAGAGTGAGAGAGAGAGAGAGAGAGAGAGAGAGAGAGAGAGGGATATAGAGACAGAGACAGAGCAATATAGATGGATGAAATTCAGAGATAAATATATATATATATATATATACAAGCAGCATAAAGTAATCGCTGGTTAGAGAGAGAGAGATAGAGAGAGAGCGGGAGAGAGAGAGAGAGAGAGAGAGAGAGAGAGAGGGAGAGGGAGAGGGAGAGAGAGAGAGAGAGAGAGAGAGAGAGAGACAGACAGATAGATAGAGAGGGATAGAGAGACAGAGACAGAGACAGGGAGAGAGAAACAGGGAGAGGGAGAGAGAGAGACAGGGAGAGAGAGAATGAGAAAGAAAGAGAGGGAGAGACAGGGAAAGAGAGACAGGGAGAGAGAGAGAGAAAGAGAGATGGAGAGAGAGACAGGGAAAGAGAGCGAGGGAGAGAGAGAGAGATGGAGAGAGAGATAGGAAGAGAGAGATGGAGAAAGAAGGAGGCAGGGAGACAGGATTACATCACTCTTTCAGTTGCTGTCCTTATCTTTTTTGACCCAATTGGAACGCGTGGTCAAAGATAAAAAGCATATGACTTTTTTCAGTGGTGGCCCTTTTCTGCATTAGCCAGGTACTTGCAGATGGCCCAATATGCTATCAGTGTGATGACGTGCCGGCAATAAAAGACTGTAGCCAGACCATCATGTGTGGAGAACACGAAGTAATGACATATTATTTGTAAGACTGAAATCTATGGGCTGTTTTAACCCCTGTAATCCAGAGCCGTAGCCGATCTCTGAAACGGCATCATAACAGTGGTTAAAGGATGAATCACTCATATGTGTATGACATCACTTGATAAACAAGATGACATAACTTCTTTAGTGTATATGTTTACTGAGACGAAGGAACTTATATATAAGATAATAGATAAAGAATGTGAGGTGATTCTAGGATGAACATATAATGTTCTTTTTACATTAATAAATTGTATCTCAAGAAAATGGCACACAAAATAAACAACAAACACGTATTATGCGGGCTCATGGTTAAAGCTGATCGTCTTCTTGAGTGAAGAATACGTTACATAGGAAAGCGTTACAGGGTGATGGTTGAATAATCGTTTACAACATAATTAAGTAAAATGCAACCAAAATTTGACATTATCATAATATGAAAACTGACGCTTATTAATCAGTGTATGTATAACACGTGATACATTGCGTAAAATATTCTACGTCGGAAAGCAATATTTTGCTTCAAATTAAGACTTTAAACAAAGATAACATTCCTATTCTTCACCATTTTAAATGAAACATAACGCAGTTACGGACCCCCGCCTTCGGTATTTTACCAGAGTTTGATAGAGAGTTTGGTTTCTTAAAACTCTTTGTCAAACCTTTAGAAAACAGGTTCGTCGAAGTGTTTGATGAGACTGATCACCTTATCAAACTCCGATCATAAGACGAAGGCGGGGCTCTTTAAGCGGCATGGACTGCCCTTTGTTTCATCTAAAATGGTGCAGTAAAAGAGAAATTATCTTTCATTTAAGTCTTTATTTTAAGCAGAATGTTGCCTTCCGACGTAGCATGTATGACGTAATTTATCACATGGTATAACACACATTGTTAATGCAAGCCATATTACCATTTTGTTCTACCAGACTAATTATTTCAAGTGTAAAAGCATTGAACTCAAGTAAGTTATTTTTGGTGAAGCATTTTTAATACATTTTAAAAACAACTACATTGTTCTTAACGCTCTAGAAATTATTTTCTTGTCATCTGTAGTTCAAATTTGTCATACTGGTTGTCTCTGTGAATGAGTCATTTTGATGATGGTCATGTACGGTTCTTAAATCTGCACTCTCACATATTGAACGCTTTAAATGTGTACTTCAAATTCATTTTCAGAAATGTGCTACTCATCTATACATTGCCTCAAACCTTCGACAATACTACCAACTCGGCTGCATTGATGCAAATGTAAGTTAAATAGGCGCTACTCGGTAAATCACTACAAACTCAGCTGTATTGATGCAAATGTAAGTAAAACAGGCGCTACTCGGTAAAGCGTTACAAACTCGGCTTTATTGATGCAAATGTAAGTAAAATAGGCGCTTTTCGATAAAGCGCTACAAACTCAGCTGTATTGATGCAAATGTAAGTAAAACAGGTGCTACTCGGTAAAGCGTTACAAATTCGGCTTTATTGATGCAAAAGGAAGTAAAATAGGCGCTTTTCGATAAAGCGCTACAAACTCGGCTGTATTGATGCAAATGTAAGTAAAACAGGTGCTACTCGGTAAAGCGTTACAAACTCGGCTTTATTGATGCAAAAGGAAGTAAAATAGGCGCTTTTCGATAAAGCGCTACAAACTCAGCTGTATTGATGCAAATGTAAGTAAAACAGGCGCTACTCGGTAAAGCGCTACAAAATCGGCTGTATTGATGCAAATGTAAGTAAAATAGGCGCTTTTCGATAAAGCGCTACAAACTCGGCTGTATTGATGCAAATGTAAGTAAAACAGGTGCTACTCGGTAAAGCGTTACAATTTCGGCTTTATTGATGCAAAAGGAAGTAAAATAGGCGCTTTTCGATAAAGCGTTACAAACTCGGCTTTATTAATGCAAAAGGAAGTAAAATAGGCGCTTTTCGATAAAGCGCTACAAACTCGGCTTTATTGATGCAAAAGGAAGTAAAATAGGCGCTTTTCGATAAAGCGCTACAAACTCAGCTGTATTGATGCAAATGTAAGTAAAACAGGTGCTACTCGGTAAAGCGTTACAATTTCGGCTTTATTGATGCAAAAGGAAGTAAAATAGGCGCTTTTCGATAAAGCGCTACAAACTCAGCTGTATTGATGCAAATGTAAGTAAAACAGGTGCTACTCGGTAAAGCGTTACAAACTCGGCTTTATTGATGCAAAAGGAAGTAAAATAGGCGCTTTTCGATAAAGCGCTACAAACTCGGCTGTATTGATGCAAATGTAAGTAAAACAGGCGCTACTCGGTAAAGCGTTACAAACTCGGCTTTATTGATGCAAAAGGAAGTAAAATAGGCGCTTTTCGATAAAGCGCTACAAACTCAGCTGTATTGATGCAAATGTAAGTAAAACAGGCGTTACTCGGTAAAGCGCTACAAAATCGGCTGTATTGATGCAAATGTAAGTAAAATAGGCGCTTTTCGATAAAGCGCTACAAACTCGGCTGTATTGATGCAAATGTAAGTAAAATAGGCGCTTTTCGATAAAGCGCTACAAAATCGGTTGTATTGCTGCAAATGTAAGTAAAATAGGCGCTATTCGATAAAGCACTACAAACTCGGCTGTATTGATGCAAATGTAAGAAAATAGGCGCTATTCGATAAAGCGCTACAAACTCGGCTGTATTGATGCAAACGTAAGTTAATGAGGCGCTACTCGGTAGAGCGCTACAAAATCGGCTGTATTGATGCAAATGTAAGTAAAATAGGCGCTATTCGGTAAAGCACTAAAAACTCGGCTGCATTCATGCAAATGTAAGTAAAATAGGCGCTATTCGATAAAGCGCTACAAACTCGGCTGTATTGATGCAAACGTAAGTAAAATAGGCGCTATTCGGTAAAGCGCTACAAACTCGGCTTTATTGATGCAAACGTAAGTAAAATAGGCGCTATTCGGTAAAGCACTAAAAACTCGGCTGCATTCATGCAAACGTAAGAAAAGAGGCGCTATTCGATAAAGCACAATAAACTCGCTGACATTGATGAAAACGTACGTGGAAGTGGATTTATTCGGTAAAACGCTACAAACTCGGCGGCATTGATGCAAGCGTAAGTTGAAGAGGCGCTATCTGGTAAAGCGCTACCTACTCGACTGCAATGATGCAAAGGTACGTAGAAGGAGCGCTATTCCATTAAACGCTACAAATTCGGCTACATTAACCCAAACTTAGGTAGGAGAGGTGCTTTTCAGTAAAGCGCTACAAACCTGGCCGCTTTTATGCAAACTTAGGTAGAAGAGGCGTTATTTGGTAAAGCGGTACCGGCTTAATTGATGCAAATGTAAGTAAAATAAGCCCTGTTTGCAAAAGTCTAGCACAACAGAAAAAAGAGATGAAGAGGATAGTTTATCCTTAGCGACTTTGTGACCAAAAATGAAAACTAATCTTCCTTAACTTATCAAGGGTCCAAACCGTAATGTTACTTTTGAGAGGCAGTAAAAATTGTACCACTGGTGGGAATCAAACTCAAAATCTCTTGTGTTTGTGGATGACTCTTACACCACTAGACCACCCTTACACTCCTGATGAAGAAACCATGCTTAATTTTAAAATAAAAACATAACAACTTCCAACAGAGTATGGACATTTAACTGCAAAGGAATCAACGCTCTTGTAATGAAATTGAAGATCATTAATTGAAGGAAGTTTTTTTAAAAATAAACATAAATGAAATAGCGCTTTCATGTGTTTTCGTTAAGGTTTGTTCAAAGAACCAGGAATCATTGTTTGGTTTTGGCTTTATGGGGCTCGCATCTTCACCATCCATGGTTGGGAAACGCTCACTTCCGCATTCATTGGAACCTGACGTCATTAGCCGAAAATCACGTGCCTCGGAGGACATGCTTCTATGTTTGGAATGTGCCGCTTCGAATCTTACAGTGCAAGTCAACCAGTGCGGTTCACGTGAGTAGGAAACATCCGGATATTACATCATAATATCAATTCATTCACCGCAGGTTCCTAACATTGTAAAGTAGTAAAGCTTTTGGAAATTCATTTAACAAAAGTAAGTAGATTTTTCGCCATTTCGAATAGAGTGATAGTTCATTTCAAATCATGTAACAGGATTTTAGGCGGAAAACTATTTCTCGTCTTTGTTTTATTCCTGTAACTGCCCCTGCTTCGTGTAATTTCAAACCCGAAGGCACTTCCGCATGGTAAAACATAGTAGACATGACGTCATAATGACCTGTGTTTTGTTTATACGCAGCACCCACGACAAACTTGAGATGTTTCTCTAGCGATGATGTATTGAGACCAAGAGACTCCGATCGAATCATTGAGTGTAGTCAGGACGAGGTATGGCAACTGCTTTAAAACGACAAAATGATAATGTATATTTACGACGACTGTGAAGTGAGGCGTACAAACAAACGTTACACAACTCTCGCTGTCTGGTTATCGAAGTGGTTAGCACAGTTGCTTCTCACCATGGCAATCCGGGCTCGATTCCTGGCCTGGGAGAAAATGAGTTTGATTGATGGTCACAAAACCGGATCAGTGGGGATTTCTACTTTCCCCTAACAATCGACCACAATCTCACGGAGCGAGAATGACTGAGCATAACTTGATATATTTTACTTACGATCTTCATACAAAAGCGAAATTTAAACTTATGATGAGAAATTATTTTTTGCATGATTAGCTTATATCGTATTGGTAAACGTAATGTCTTAAGAAATTCAAAGATCATTTTAAGTCCAATTTCAGTTGAAATAACGACTAAAGGGGATCTTCAATAACTGTGTGTGTACTTTAATTTCGATGATTTTTACGTATTTGTTATCAGCAATTTCCATATTTAATTGTAAAAAAGACATCTTAACTTTGGCCATTTGCAAATGGTAAAACATGCAGTTATATGCAAATGACATAGACAACAATGGAGATGTGGGTTCACCCTGTTTTACCCCAAGAGTTGTATTGCAATCCTAAGAACATAAGATATGATTAGATATTAAATACAAGATTGAACATTTTGATATAAAGGTTAACTCATTTTAGCACTTTGCAACTCATACCAGTTTGTATAGGTGTTTCATGTAATACAGTATCATATGCCTTTTCATAGTCCATGAAGGCACACTTGTTATTAATAACATTCTGATGATGTAATATAAAAATACAATCCATGATGATACAAATACCTCTAAACCTAAATTGTAAAAGATTCAATATGGAGTCTTGTTCACACAATTATTATTTTACTCCGTAAAGTAATCGGAAATAGTTTTGCAATGATGTTTATCAAAGTTATGCCTCTTTATTCTGAAGCACAAGAACGATCACGATCCAATCCAGAAAAGAAAGAAATAAACTCCTTGAAGGCTGCAACATTTCAATGCATATTCGAACTTGCCTTTTGTGTGTTTTCTTTAATTTGATATAACTTCGTTAATTGTAAATGGAAAATCATCAACATTGAATGTTTCATCTCCTAATAAATAATCGGCAGTATTAAACGAAATGTGGAGATTTTTATATTTCATGAAAATGAATTCATGAATATTTATACTGTTAAAAGTAGATTTTAGCTAACCTTTATATCTATTTACATATGCCCGGACTTTTCTGTGGCTCGACTTGCTAAGAATGGTTAACATTTTATATTCTTTAGAATAAAAAAAACGTTGCTTTGCGTTTAGCATCTCAAAGACTAGACGTTGCATTTAATAATAAAACTCGATTTTCATTCGTCGGTTAATCTTTAAAATTTACATTTTTACAATGGTTAAATGTATGTTTACGATCTTTGCGTGCTGCATAAAACCGGAGTGAAATTTTGTCTCATTTTTACGTGAAGTTTATACTTATGCTTCTTGGAGCTGGAAAAATATATCATTAAGTATATCAGAAAGTATATTTATAACTCCATCGATAAACAGGTTTTTACCATCTTGCTAATGCAGTCAATCAGCAAACAATCGTAGCATAAGCAGAGTTCAATTATTTATCAGAACTACTCAAACTACAATTTATAACTAAATCAATTGGGCATTCATAACAAAATTCAGTTACTACAAGTATTTGAAGCTATGAACAATTAAATATATTGTTATTGACAAAAACAGTCAACTACGCTGGATTTATGGGAGTACATTTCGAAAATACAAAAGCACTATAACATCTATACAGGCATCAACATTTAACAGTATGGTTTATGGATATATCACTTGGTAATTCGATGACTTTGGCTGTCAACAGGGTCTTGCAAAAGTATATGTTTGTATTGTTAATTTATAAGTTATAACGTTATCAAAAACAAATTAACGCCATATTTTTTTTCTATTTTCAGCTCTGTTTCGCTCATAAAACCCCAATCGAAGTAGACAAAGGTACATTCCGCTATCAACTGGGATGCCAGTCAAAACAGGCAAGGGTTAAAGTTTTTAACATGATAGAGTATAGTGCAAATAACTCCTATTCATACCTATATATATCTATATATATGTGTAGTTATATATCTCATGAATAAATGACTGTAAGTGTAACATATCCCTATAATACTAGTGGATGTTTATTTAATTACATTTCCATAAGGCGAAACATCAATTAGATAGTTGAAAAGAAAGGCAAACAACGCAAATAATAATATGGCATGGTCTATATTTCAAATAATAGGTACTTTTGTTTTTTATTATTATATTTTTATTACCAAATATCCTGCTCATTTCAATAACATTAACTCTGTGGTCTGTTTCCCCAAAATTGTTCCTTAGGTATAAAACGATTGTTTTTCATCTATACAATATACAATATACAATATACGAACTACAACATGAAGAAAGGGAATAAGTACCGTGCGGATATATAATACAGCTTTTCACTTATACCGAAATATATTCATTGAAGATCGACCTATACAATATGATACATATCAGTTTCGTGGCGTAATGTGTAAATGCTATTGTATATTCTGATAAACTCGATTTTTGGATGTCGTACCTGTTACGTACACGCTTAAATTCTCTTATGTATTCTTAATAACTCGGATGGTGGGTGCCGTAACTATAATCACAACGGCATTTGTGAACTTGTATGATCTCAAAACCTCGATTTTTGGTGCCGTACATATAGGATAGACGGCTTAAGCACTTTGGTATAATCTCAATCGGATCGTGGATTCCTAACCTATAACATAGATTGCTAGAGCGCTCTTGTAACTCGGGTTGCAGGTGCCGTAACTATTACATAGACGGCTAAAGCGCTCTTGTATAATCTTTATAACTCGGGTTGTGGGTGCCGTAACTATTACATATACGGCTAAAGCGCTATTATATAATCTTTATAACTCGGGTTGTTGGTGCCTTTACTATGACATATACGGCTGAAGCGTGTGTCCTAGCTCTTACATGGACGGGTGACGCGCTCTTGTATAATCTAAATAACTCAGGTTAGAGGTGCCATACGTATTACACACACGGCTTAAGCGTTCTTGTATAGTCTAAACTCAGGTCATGGGTGCCGTACGTATTACACAGACGACTTAAGCTGTCTTGCATAATCTATATAACTCGGTTGATGAGTGTCGTATGTATTACCTAAATGGATCAATTACTTGGTCTGTTGGAGGCCGTAATTATTACATAATAGTATATGGCTGAAGCGCTCTTGTATAATATCAGTAACTCGGTTTGTGGTTGCCGTTACTATTACATATACGGCTAAAGCGCTATTATATAATCTAAATAACACGGGTTGTAGGTGATGTACGGTATAAATAAACGGGAAAAGCGCAGTTGTATAATCTTAATCACTCGGGTTGTGGGTGATGTACGGTATAAATAAACGGGAAAAGTGCACTTGTATAATCTTAATCAGTCGGGTTGTGGATTTCGTACCTATTGTTTACACTTTTTCCTTACGTGAACAGGTTTGCAGGGCATTTTCTGCTCCCACTGCACACCTAAGCATTGGCTGTGTGAAATGTTGTGACCACAGTTATTGTAATTTGGCTGTATGCACTGAAAACGGAAGTAAGTATTTTATAATTCATACAACATTGATAATCATTGCTTGTAATTAACTTACAAGAGAACTGCAGTCAAACGAGCATCGTATGTTTGCCGGTGTAAAAGTAGTTCGTAAAAGTATTGATCTATTTTTTTATCATTGAGGTGTTTAAACGTTTGATTTTTATGTCTTGGTTCAAAATGATTCCCAAGAAGTGTAATATCGTATAGATGATTAAGATTATATATATATAAGTTCTAATGCTTAACTTTAAAATTGAAATTACTTTGCGATCTGCTTGTCGCATAGTAAATTGTACAGAACTGTGGCAATGTAAGCCTTCATTATACATCCAAGGGTGTTTGCGAAGGGAAATGGCCGAGGGCGCTACGACTGTCCAAAACAGTTCATATTACTAACTAATTAATTAAAATTACTACGCGATCTACTTAATGCGTTGTTAAATGTTAAGAATTATGGCATTGTTAAGCGACGTTGTTTTCGAATGAGAATGGCCGAGATATTTCGATTGCCCACAAAGGTAATGTTTGCAGCCCTGGGTCCAGGTTTACACAAAAAATGTTAATTTTATATGTATTCAGTCGATAGATAACTCACTCAGCTTCTTTTACACTATAAGAGCCTGACGCGGTTCGAATTCCTAAATGTGCTGACCATATTAGAACTAATGTTTCAAATAAACAATGTTGATATGAATTGCTGATGCATATCTAAGTACAGAAAAAGAACCAGAACCCTACATGTATAATATTTACTCAACGTTTATGATCGTGAGCTGCACTTAATTGCTTTACATTTAATGACCTTGTTTAGACATTAGTTATATCATACGAGTTAATTCCCTTGTGGTCAAATTTTATTTGATTTTTTTAAACATTCAGCAAAACAAATAAATGGAAGATTTAACTGGTTCGAGAACGTTTTAGTTGTATCGTGGATGAATGTTTGAAGTGCACATAGCGATTTCTTTTATATATAGGGTTAATATGAAAACGATTAGGTGCTATGGGCAATTAGCGTTAGATCAGCCGTTCAGTCGCAAACTTAAAACGCAGAAGATATTTTTTTTTACAATGTATTTATTGTAATAAAGAGGTTTTTTTTGTGAGCATGCTTCATTGCGTTATTAATTTACTAATATATAATCACACAATACAGATAGAATGTTTGCGATCTGGTTCCCTGCTTGCAACGTACGCGCTGCGATCACAAACGAGTAAAACAAAGCCAGCGTCAAATTAAAAAACAAAACAAAAACAAAACACCAACAACATTTATTTCACTGTCAGAACTTTTAAAAATGAGTAATTCTAAAGATTAAAAAACAATAATGAAGTACAACTATTGGTTTAGCATCTTGGCTTGCATACAATACCCCCTGTAAAATGATATACCTTCTCAAATAATTGATCAATTATCTGTTTATATCCATTTATTTTCTTATCAAATATTCTACCATTATACCAGCTGAGTGGACGGGAGAAACCACAACAATTGCACAAACTACACCTGCAGCCGTGACCGGAAATGGACCACTTACAGGTTACATTCAACATTAATTTATAACAAAAGTTTTAGAGTTTTCAAAGCACCAGAAATATGAAAAAACGAACCAAATTAATTATTTTGGACTTCTAGCTGAATAATTACGGAAGGGTGCTGTCATTTTTGATACACCCTTCTGCTATCATGAACACAAGCAAGTTTTCACCCTTAGCTCCCTGTCCTTCTGCAGAAACCGGCCCTGAAAAAAGTTAAAACAACAACATAATACACACGTAACAATGTATACTAACATTTTACTATAGACTATTGTTTCAGCAAACAATTTGATCGTTTCCAACCGTTAGCCATCCCTCTGGCAACTATTCGTCGCACTGGGTCAATAATCAACCAAAACCAAGGGTCAACCGTGTATTATTCTATAAATGATATAAATGACTCTCTTTGGCGAAATGTTACGCGAGATAACTTTATTTTGTTGTGGGGAAAACCGGAGTATCCGGGGAAAACCCACTTGTCCGGCTTGGGCAACGCAAACCAATTCAACTGGCGCTCAATCTGGGTATCGAACCCAGTTTGCCTTCGCCATTAGCGAGTCTGCTAATCGAACAACATGGTTACTCATCAGTGGCATTAAATGTTGAAATTCAACCAAAACAATAAAAAGAAAGTTAAGATATATTTTATACCCAGGCAAATTAAAAAGGTCGGGTAACAAAATGAAGGGTATGTTTGAAAACTGTAAACAAACAGTTATGCTTAATTGCTTCATTTTTTATTAACAGTGACTATTGAAGGCAACAGAACCGGAGAATATCTGAAACCACTTTCACTGCGATGTGTTGCGAACAAACCGACAACAAGACTAGTATGGAATCACAATGGTGTATGTTTTAATTGCTTTTCCAGAAAAGTGTGTGTGTTTTTTGTTTGCTTTGATTTGTTATCACCTCCTGATTTAATATTTAAGTTTGATTTCAATTTTGAATATGCACTCTTTTGATTTAAACCATTTTGAAGGGCAGTCTCACATACTTAAGTGTCAGATACCGTAAATAATAAGTTCCGTGTGAATGTAAACAAAACGCTTGTATCAGTTCAAATAAGGGCTCTATTTGTTTTCAAACAAGTGTACATTCCTAACCCTCATTTTCGGATTTACTAGTTAAGGCTAACCTTGTTGTCAAACATTTTACAATCCTAATCCTATGTGTGTGTTTTATAAGTTAAGGGTTACCATGTTGTCAAACACTTGTACATTTCTAACCCTCATTGTCGGCTATACTAGTTAAGTTTGACCTTGTTGTCAAGCACTTGTACGTTCCTAACCCTCATTATGTGATTTACTAGTTAAGGATAACGATGTCGCCAAGCACTTGTACATTCCTAACCCTCATTATGTGATTTACTAGTTAAGGTTAATGATGTTGCCAAGCACTTGTACATTCCTAACCCTCATTATGTGATTTACTAGTTAAGGTTAATGATGTTGCCAAGCACTTGTACATTCCTAACCCTCATTATGTGATTTACTAGTTAATGCTTACGATGTTGCCAAGCACTTGTACATTCCTAAGCCTCATTATGTGATTTACTAGTTAAGGCTAACGATGTTGCCAAGCACTTGTACATTCCTTACCCTCATTATGTGATTTACTAGTTAAGGCTAATGATGTTACAAACCACTTGAACATTCCTAACCCTCATTGTGTGATTTACTAGTTAAGGCTAACGATGTTGCCAAGCACTTGTACATTCCTAAACCTCATTGTGTGATTACCTAGTATATTATGACCTAGGTAGGAACAACGATAAGGTGATATTGCTTAATTGCACATTGATAGTATTTTCTTAAATTTCCAGCGTTCAGATATTTATCCAGATGGTGTGACGGTGAATGGTGATACGTTAAACATCGCTAGTCTCAACATTACAAACCTTGGACCATATGAGTGTACGTTGATTTCCGGGCAATCATTTGGAAAGGCCAACGCTACACTACAGATTAAAGTTGGTAAGAAAATCTTCTTTTATTGGAAGACTTTTAATTGAAAGGGCAACGAAAAGGTAGTAGTTCTCCTTCATTAAGCAGGTTGTTGTCTACATATCTCTGAATGTAAATAAACCGGCAGATTTGGTTATGTTTACAATTACATACATGGAAATGTCTTATTTGAGAAACATACCAATAGATATATCTTGTCTTTGCTATACTTCGTTTTAACCATAAAAACAACAATACAAATGTGCAATACCAGACGAGTTGTTTAGTGGATGATAACGTGCAGCCAGATTAAGTAAGTATAAAACTAGCACATGTATTTATGTAGAGCACAACACGATGAAATTCGTTGGCTAATAAAGTCCTATGCAGTGCAACCGACCGGCCAGGCAAAACCAGAGACGGTTTACTCTGGAAGCCTGTTTTCGTTTGCCAAGTGTCGATCCACAAAGTATGAATGTCGAACCTCATTCATTTGTCTGGTTTCAAATATAGATATAAAACAGTGAAACAAAATCACTAAAAATATTGAAGTGAAAATTAAGGTTACGAAGTGAACTGAGTGAAGTCGACTGGTAGAATGACTCTACACGCTAATGTACCAATATAGCACGAAATCCTCGTGCCCAACCGACCACTACTGTATTGAAATACTATCATTTCGCCAAGACAATTAGTTCACGCTATACTAACGAAACGCGTGAAATGAATAGTCTTTGCTATACTTCGTTTTTACCATAAAAACAACAGCAAAAATGTGCAATACCAGACGAGTTGTTTAGAATACAAAAAGAGCGGGCTTAAAAATGAGATGAAAAGAATAGCTTATCAAAAATATGTTTTGCAAAAACAAATGACGAATTCGAATTATTACTCTTAAAGTTATCTTTAAAAAAACTACAAAGCTAAAGATTTAGACACTTACAACCTCCTCTCCAATGAGTCACAGACATATCTGTCCTAACTATTTTCGCTCTTCCAGCGACCATGACGTTTCCAAAAACGGTCATTAACACCGGCATGCGCCGCGCCACCTGCACGCAAAGAATGCAAACCTATGTTCGAATCCCCAACCACTTCTCTCAATCTAGCCAAAAGACACTCACGAGTTCTCGTGTAACTCAGTGGCTTATTCTTTAAAATGAGTTTGCATTTATTTTTCTATCTATTGAAAGGCCGAAAAAGAAAACTATCTTCCAGACTTGACAAATTTGCTGCGCTAAAATACCTTTGTAACAAAGTGTATGGACAAGCCGCTGTAGAACCCATAGCAATATCTACTTTATCACCCCTGAGATACTGGTCGGTCTTGCTTCCCCTTATACCTATCGTGAAATAATCATCGTAAAACTTTATATCGTTGCAAAGAAAATGAATAAATTCATCAAAACGCAAAAATCCATTAAACGCTAAAACAATCATACATAAATCACGTAGATTGTAAACATTAGTGCTAGAATAATTGTTACACAAACTTATCAACGTGTCAGTTAAAATGGGATCCTTGCGTTGTTTCGGTTTTGAAAGGGTTCTTTTTGCAGTTTCGAGCAGGTTTGTCACAATTGAATTAGCAGTAGAATCCGGTCAACTCCTGAGTGAATGTGCCCATTTAATGCTGTACACAGTTGCACTTATCACAGAACTAGAAATGCGTTTGTCGATTAAATCAGTCAAATATAAGGCAACGTGAATTGGTGAAGCTGGAATTGCGTTACCTCCCTTTGATGTAATGAAATCCTTCCACTAATTAAAATAACTCATATACTTGATGTTCGTATTGTCACTCCTTGAAACCGCTAAAAAGTTCGCCATCTTGTCCAACAGATCACCGAATACGTCACCATCCAATCCACTGGTGCTTAACTCGTTCTGGATACCCTCTCTCAGGTTTAGGCCTGCGAAACATAAACATACATGAGTTACATAAATCTCAAAGCCAAAAATCCAAATTTTAGCAGCCTGCCGTCAAAAATCCCGTTCCTTCCGCCTTGTGAGACAACCAGGCTGAAAAACAATACAATCCTGTACAAAACCGGCCTTTTCGCCATCACTCTGAAAACATATCGGCCGAAACGGAGCAGATTTCCACATAGGAGCTAACAATATTGCTTTACAATGTTTTTCTTTATCTTAATAATGCAGTCATTGATCAATCTCGGTGGAGGAACTAGCCAATTGTTCTCTCCCGACCATTGTACACTGAAAGCGTCAACAGACGTAGTACCCGGACACCAGTACTTTGAATTAAAATTGGCACATTTAGCATTGTAGCTGCATGCAAAACGATCACATGTATGCGGTCCCCATACACGTTCTAAGTCATTAAAAACAAATTGCTTAATAGACCAGTCATCACTATCCGTACACCTACTCATAAAATCAGCTTCAATATTGTTTTCCCGAGGTACCCACTTTGGGACGAGTGTAATATTGTGCGTGTTACATACATTGTCAACATTCAAGGTAATATCATGCAAATAAGGATTTTTACTGCCAACCTTCAAAATGCTAGGCACATTTTTATTGTCTGTATTAACAATGATCTCACGCCCTTCCAGGCAGCCAACTGAGCTATGTAAAACTCTATATACTGCCTCAAGCTCTCTCCAAGTCGAGCTTAAACCACTCTCAGTTTCAGACCAACAACCTACCACGACGCTGTCGTCAATGCCTTCATTATAACCACCAAACCCAGCTCCACTGGCGTCACAAAATACGACTGCTTGATCGCTTACAACAGGCACCTCGGTCGTGCTATCGGGCTCTTACTTGCCACAATTTAATCTCTTTGTAGTTCACTGCCCAAACAACATTTCGTCAAAAGCCACACTACTCACCATGACAGGAGCGTTCCAACTAGCACGACTTAGCACACATTGATACAGTGACCTTGACCTTAGACACACAAGAGGCCCAACAGCACTTTGCATTGATATCAACTGACCAATAAGACGTGCGATTAAACGTACTGGAAAAGTTGTCTTGCCACTTGCGATTATTGCAATCCAATCACTCAAAAGATCCAGCATGCTCTCAACATGCTCAATGCTTACAACAAACGTACCTTCGAACGTGTTCCAAACGTAACCAAGCCACGTAATAGACTGACACGGCTCCCAATGACATTTGTCCTCCGCAATCAAAAACCCAAAACTTACTTGATCTCTATGAAAGAAGTTTGATGCAGAAACTGCATCCTCGTAAGTTGATCACCGTCATCAAAAAATAAATCAATTTTATGGCTTTAACTTCTCAATTATGTGATCAGAACTCTCAGTACTTTAGTAAATATGAATCCTGCAGTTGATATCCCATAAGCAAGCACGTTAAACACGTAGTATTTTCCATTCCAACAGAATCCTAGAAAAGTTCTATGTTCATGAAAAATCATGATATGGTGATAAGCACTGCGAATATCAAATGCAAACAAGTAATCTCCCTTAAAGAACATTCCTTTAGCAACTGACTGATCTTCAAAACAACATTTATAATTGAAAAGCTCTGGGTTTATATAGCGACAATCAAGCACTAACCGTGGCTTACTTTTCTTGCCAAATGCAACTGTCAACGGATTTACCACAAAAGGAAATTCGATAACCTTAGATATACAACCTTTTTACAGTAGTGTTTCGATTTCACTGGTCACGAAAGATGCGTTGTCTAATGCAGATTTGTGATTATTTAAAAAGACAGATTTAGGAAACACTCGAAAAGGTCATTTGTACCCATCCCTTACGACATCTAAAATATACTCGTTTGCACCCGCTTCCTTCCAATGTGTATAGCAAAAATATAACCTACCAACCGGTGAATCAACTGAATCTACTTTTTTCAATTCTCTGAAATTTTCTACAACAGAATTCAACAAAGATCTACTTATCTTATTTTCCTTTTGTAATGGTGCACCCACGTCAGGCACCACAACCTTGACGCCTCGTCTGCGTACCAGCGCCACCGACCACAGGTATCGTGGAAGTTGTCCTGCTTCTCACGTCGACGTTGTCCGGTGAAGGAACTCCGTGATACGGCGCGAAACGCCGACCACGTGACTGCCGCTATTGACGCAACTTCCGGTCCGCTTTCATCTGGGCCCTGTATATTTTCTTAAATGTCCA